>NC_133778.1:64777570-64826824 GCF_003597395.2 Chelonoidis abingdonii
CACAAACAAAGACTTCCCTCCACCAAGATTTGAAAGTATCTTGTCCCCCCATTGGTCCTCTGGTCAGGTGTCAGCCAGGTTCACTGAGCTTCTTAACCCTTTACAGGTAAAAGAGACATTAACCCTTAACTATCTGTTTATGACAGTAGGTGAGTTATCTTCAAGGTTCTATGACAATCTTTAAAGACACAGGAGAGTAAAAATCAACATTTAAACCTAAAATAAGTATAGCACTGTATATCATTTTAGTATCTGTGGAGCAAAGTCATCAAGTGGGAGCTCTGTGTTTATCCGAGGGGAAAATTGGACTTTACAGATTCAGTTCAATACCAGCAGTAAATTACTACCTGAGCTGGCAGAGAGATTCTGGCCAGCAAGTAAAGGGGGATTAGAGTAAAGGCTGTACCCACTCTCTTCCCTTCTCCACTCTTCTCTTTTCTGTTTGCTCTGGAAGGAGCAAGCATGCAAGTAGCCCATCCAACTCTTACTCACTTAGACTCAATCTCGGTAGCTTGTATAGGGAGTAAGGTGTTTCTTTATGCCACTTGCTCACTTGCACAGGCCTATAGTTAGAATCAAAGTAGTGCTCACCAACATCCAGTTATGGCAGCAAAGACTCTTTGTTTTGCTATAAGTCACCTCCAATAAACATGGGAAACACATCTGATGGTTTCCAAGGTCATTTTTATTTACTGTACATCTATTGCAACTCTAGCAATTATTAAACAATGACTGTCTGCTTTGGGATACACTGAATTGATTTTTTGTAAATTACTGATTGGATTGATTTTACACTTAAGCCAGAATGGGACAATTAAGTGTATAAATTGCTTTAGTCTCTCAGATGTTTTCCTTGATCTACGGTGATGAGCTAAGGCTTGAGGCACATTAATAGTGATAATTATAGAATCTAGAAATGGGAAAGACCTATTATTTCATCTAGTCCATCTCCTGCCAGGGCAGGACTGTTCCCTAATGTACATGTATTGGTGGTTTTTTTCCCGATCTAATTTTAAATTTGCCAAATGATGGGGCTTCTTCCACTTCACCCAAGAGAATATTCCATGGTTTGATATATCTAACTGGACCAAATTCAGCCATGGTTTCAAGACTTCAGTGGAGTCACATGTGCTTCCCTTGGGTTTGAGGTTTTTTTCCTGACATTCACCCTAAACTTTATTTTTCTTAATTTCATCTCTTTATTCCTAGTTATTGTGAGAGAGGCCAACAAAAGAAGTATCAAAGCTGGTATGGTTAGTGGAGCAGAGGCAATGGGAGGTGAGTGCAGCAGAATTATGAAAAGTCTTGACCTTGAGAGCAAGAAGTTTGAACTAGATACTGTGGAAAAGGGGAAGCTAGAAGAGGAATTCAGAGGCAGCAATGATGTGGTGGGAGTTATCTATATTATTACAAATATTATGAGATATCTATTTTTATTAATATTAGGTGGTGCACTGTCTATTGGATTACTGGCATGCAGTCTGCTACGGGGTGCAAAGAGATGACAGAGTTCCCTATGGTTATTGCATGTCTGCAGGAAGCAAAAGTCATTGGCTTTAGACCGCCTCAAGCACGATTGCTTAACAAACAGTTCAGGTGTCAAGTCCTTTGAAGTTTTGCCTCTGTCCAAGTTGGGCACAATATTGCATTAGTTTGGGGTAAAGGGGCCCCAGTGTGTGAACACAGAAAATAAAAGGGTCTGCCTGGTTTGAAAAAGATACACTTCCTGAAACTCAGAGGAGAAGGAAAGACTAGGTCTGCAGAGAAACAGACTATAACCCAGTCCTCAGAATAGCAGGGGTAGCAGGAAAAAGTCTGGCCTACCTAAATCTTGAGGGTAATGCTAAACTTAGGTAAGACAATATGTGTGAAATTCCTTTTGTTATTTTAATCCTTTTCTCTCTGATGACTTTGTTGCTATGGATGGATAAATAATACTTTGTTTTGAAGAAGCTATTTTGTGTCACTGCATTTATCTACTAGGAGTTTCCCTCTTTGTCTCTCTCTCTCTCTCGTACTTACAATTGTCCATTACCATAGTATCCAAATGCCTCACTGTGGTAAACATCTGTCTCAAATCTGGACTTTAGCGTACAAAATCTGAGAGTTTACTGGGACCTTTCCCCAAGCTCACTACCAGCTTGGATTTTTTCTCGCTGCCACCAGATAAGCATTAGGCTCTTATCAGCCTGGATTCCCCAAATACTCCTTGGGGGACCCCCTCTGTGGACTCCCCAACTTCCTTTGGGAAGACCCCCAAGACCCAGACCCCTGGGTCTCCCTATCTCATCCCCAGCTTCCCGCCCTCCCTTTTTCCTGGGTGAGCCTTGGCGATGCCAGTACTTAAAACTCCCTTGAATGCCAAAACAAGAGGGATAATCCACTCCCCCTGAGGCGATGCATTCAAATCTAATAAAGAGCTAATATAAAGAGATTATTTCACCCCCCCTTCCCTGTAAGCCTTACCGGAGAAAATCTCCAAAAAAACCTCAGCCAGGTTTTAAAAAGAACTTAATATAAAGAAAAGAAAAATACAAAATATAAACTGCGAGTAAGAGATCAAATACAGGGCTCTTGCTTATAAGAAAATCATGAATAAACAGTCTGATTTAAAAGATAGGGACCGCCCTTAAAAACAGTCCAGCAATCCAAACTAATCTACACTGTCAAATACCACAAAGCATTTATAACGCAATCTATTTGCCTGTGGCCTTTGTACTCACACTTTGTAGAAAATATTAGAAAGAATAGGAAGTTATCCAGAAAAGATGTTTCCTCCATAGCTGGGAACAAAAGACCTAGAGTACACAATTCCCGCCCCTGACTTTTAAAAAATCCAGTTCTCTGATTGGTCCTCTGGTCAGGTGTTTGGTTCCCCTTTGTTCACCCTTTACAGGCAAAAGAAAATTAACCCTTACCTTACCTATCTACTTATGACACTCACGTCTTCAATGTATTTATCCTGAAGGGAAGTCTGTAGTAGGGGCCAAACATAGTTGGACACATGATTGGTAATTGGGGGTGCTGTAGCCTGGAGAGCCAGTCTAAAAATGGGGTGACTTGTAGGATTCCAGGCAGAGATGGGCAGGTGCTTGGGCATGTCACTTGAAAGAGGTGCCCATGAGAGATTGTGTGGGGTCAAAAGCACAGCTAAACCTGGAATCATAACACAAGGAAAGTGATCTTAAGTATATTTTATATAGACTGGAAAGGGGCAGTGTGGGTGTCTTGGAGGAGGAAATGCCAGGAGATAATAGCAGCAATCTCCTCAGATCCATATTGTCTGTCTGCCCCTCTCTGATAGTTACGTGGGCCCCATTACTGTGATATCCAAGTGCTTCAGAATCTTTAATATTTTTATCCTCACAACATTTCTGTGCAGTTGTGAAGTACTATTATCCCATTTTACACATGGGCGACTGAGGCACAAGAGATGAAGGGCCACATTTTCAAAGATGTTTATGCATCTAAAGGTGAAGATATGTGCCTAGTGAGATTTTGAAATGCACTTAAGCAGGTTAGACATCTAACTCCCATTGACTTCAATTGGAGTTAGGCTCCTAACTCATTTCAAAAGTGCTTATTTGCATCTTTAGGTGCTTAAATACATTTGAAAATCTGGTCCTAAGTGATGTGCCCAAGGTCTCACAAAAAGGTCCAGAGTACTAATTAGTGGACCCATCCCTCTGCTAATTCCTGAACCAGGTAAATGTCATGTGCTTTCACAAAATTTTTGGATTACTTTACATCTGAGATTATTTTTAACTATTTTTGCCTTTTGGCACTGAAAAACAGTGTCCCGTTAGTATCATGTTTCTTTGCAATTCAGCATTGATGCAATATTTAGGTGGAATCATGTTGAGATTATATTCATCCTCGACCAGATATTTCCTTAATGGCATTTACTGCAGCAGTTTCCATTTAGAACTGCTACGTTTAATATGCCATGTGTATTCACTGTGTGGCTGGCTGAGTGAGTAGGAACAAGATTATGCAACAGTAATACATAGCAGCTTATTACTTTTCTCATCCGCATCATCCTAATAGTGATGCTACTCTAGATAAATTCTATAATTCAGGACTTCTGCACCCAGTAAATCAAAGAATAAAAGTTCTGTTTTTGTTTTTCCATCATTTTAAAATCCTGATTAATTAAAATAATAATTGTGATGTGAGGTGGGGTGGGATGGGATAAAGGGCCTTTCATCAAAACCAGCCAAGGCCGGGAGTGTCATAGTATTAATCCTCCATTTGAACATTAGAGTTCAAATATGAAGTACTAGCATGAAGTCCTCTAAGCTTAATCTCCAGCTTAGATCTGATAGGCTGCCACCAGATCAGCAATTGCTAGGGCCTGATCCCCCCTTTCCTCTCTCTGGGGTCCCCAACCCTCCCTTGGTGGGGCACCCAGATTCCAAATCCCTTGGATGCTAAAAGCAGGGGAGAAAACCCCTTCCCCCCTCCTTCCCAGGCTTGCCTCTTGGTCTAGCCTGCAAGTATCAAGAAACCGGTTTCTCTGCTTCCCAAGAGATAAGCGTTCTCTGCCCTCAGGACAATTGAGATGCAAAATACCAACAGCTTGGCTTTGCCTTTCCCCGTGCCTGCCTTCCCGTGAGGGAGACAGGTACCTGATACAGAGGTTTCACTTTCTCTGCCTTACTAGAAAAAGAAACTTTCACAAGGTTTAAAAAGAAAACTTTATAGAAAAAAAAGAAGGAAAATATAAACAATAATCTTGCATTAAGAAACTCAATACAGGCTCTTGCTTATAAGAAAATATGAAGAAACAGTCTGATTTAAAAGATAGCCCGATTAAACCAGTCCAACCAATCCACATACATGTAAATACAACCCAAAGCTCCTCATAGCCGAATTGCTTGGGGTTCCTTTGTACTCACAGATGTGTAGGAGACACTTGGAGATAAGATGCAGTTAGGAGGAAGCTTGTTAACTCACAGCCGAGAAAACAACAAAAGACACAGCCATCCACATCTATTCGTACAACCCAAAGCTCCTCATAGCCGAATTGCTTTGGGGTTCCTTTGTACTCACAGACTTTTGGTATAATATTTGAAATAAGAAGGAGTTAGGAGGAAACCTTGTTTACTCACAGCCGAGAAAACAAAAAAGACCCCTAGTATACAAATTCCCGCCCCTGACTTTAAACAATCCAGTTCTCTGATTGGTCCTCTGGTCAGGTGTTTGGTTACCCTTTCCAGGTAAAAGAAACTTAACCCTTACCTTACCTATCTACTTATGACAGGAGTGACTGAAAACATTTTTTATTGTCCAGTGCTAATCAGAGGTCTAAGTGAAGTACATTGATGCTCTAGTGACCTACTCCTAAAATATCACTAAGCGGAGGGGCCAAAGATTACGTAGTCATGGAGACTAGACCACTTCTTTCTATCACATTCCAAAACAATTGTAGAGGCTTAGGACATATTGGCAGGGACTATGCATTGCCAAGGTTTATGTGTTACTTGTTCTGTGGACGGAGAACTTTGGTCTTTAGGATTGTCAATCTGGCACTTTCACTGGGCTGTAGTTCAGCAAGGACTTAAGCATGTGACTAATTTTAAAGCACACTGAAGTCAAAAAGAGTACTCACATACTTAAAGTTTGGCATGTCTTAAGAATTTTGCTGAACTGGGGCCGTGAAAACTGAATTTATTCAATTGTTCTTAGTGTGGTTAAATATCAGGCTTCCTGCCATGGGGAGTTTCCATTAAGAGCACTCAAAGCTTCATGACTTTAGTCTATTACCTTTCATATTTTGTTCTCTTTTGCTCTTTTGTCTCTTTAAATAGGTTCCTAGCTGAATGCTTTAGTTTAGAGTAAAATCTGAGGATGCAGGAAATTGATTTCCATGTAACAAATTTCATTTATACATATTGTGACACTAGCCTCTACTGCATTGAATGCTGGACATGTTGAGGTCTAATGGTCTCTCAGCTGCTTGAAGGCCTGGAAAGTACTGTAGTTACAAGTGGGTATATCTGTGGCCATTAAAGGTGATTTGCCTGTAGCTCAAGTGCTAGTACCTTGTGATTTGGGAGGAGAAAACCAGTTCTGTTCCCCTCACTTTGTGCATGAGACTAATGCATGGCACAAGGTGGTTTAATATGTGGCAGTGACTCATGGATCTACCACAAAGAAAATACAGTGTGTCTAACTCCTATACATAGAAGTAGGAGTTTCTAGCATGGAAAAAGGGCAGTCACATAGTTCTTGGTGTTTAACAAACTCTTCTATATGCAGAGGTGGTATTCTAGTTATAAATATCCCCTTGTTCTGAGTGTTCACGTGGAAGAGAGGCAAAGAGCTAACCAAGTGGCAGTGTTAACCCTGAATGGACTGAAAGCTGCTAAAACTAACACCGGATGAAAGAAGACGCAATCTATTTTATCAGGCAATAATTTGATTTCCAAGGGATAAAATAAGACTGAAAGCAAAGTAATTATTGCAACAAGAAATCGGATTACTGGCATTGAACTCTGAGCACATTTTCTGTCATTTGAGGCATGATGCGTGTCACTTTTGTATTTGTAACACATCTAGCTTGATGGGCCCTTACACTAATTGGAGCCGACAGTGATACAAATTACTAAGACAAGGAAAAAAAATCCCCCCTTCTTACTGAAGAAGCTACTCCCATTCTATTCTCTATTTAATAGCTGATCATTTGGATTTTCCCTAATAAATAATAAATAAATAAATATAAATAATGTTTCCCTCCATTGCCTTACAAATGATTAGCACTATCTATGTTCATATGGGCAGCTTAGCAAAATGTTAAAAATTAAAACCATGCTGTTTCATTTCGCCTGCTGCTCCTTCAGGCTGAGCTCACCTCACTTCAGCCCCAAGTAGCTCAAAAATCCACCTATAGTGACAGATTGGTTTATAGTCCAGAGTTAATAGGAATGAGGAATTTAGTAAACAGTTCAGTATATTAATTTTTTTCACACAGTCTCCTGTTAGAACAAGTTTGAATGTGTGTTCTGATGGCACTCTTATTAAGATAGGCTCCTTCTGAAAATAATGTGAAGCAATGAAGCAAGCAAATTTAATCTGTAAAACTCACTGTGCCTCCTGGTGGTTATACAATGTAATTTACTTTTACTATCCACCGAAGACCAATATCATAGGCTTAGTCTACAAGTGAAGTGCCCTCATGGACAACTGTATATATTACAGGGGGAGACTGCAGTTTATCATATGAAATCCAGATTCTCAACACTGAAAACAATCTGTACAACTTTCAATAAATACTTTGTGGCAAAGCAACATAAAGACTTTGCCATGGAGGTTTCATGTCTAATGTTTTATTCATTAGTATAAATAACATACTTTACCATGTACGTTCTTCAGTTTTGTGTTTTAAAATTATGGTTTGTGCTACTCCATGACATAATTTAGTGATATAATAATTTAAAGTGATATACAGAGCTAAAGTGCCTTGACCCCCTACATTGCTAAAAGTGGGTATCAAGAGGGAGACAAAAACCATCTGTATAGATCATATTTGCTGAAGTAGTTATATCAGAAATCTGAAGGAGAGAGATCTTTGTGTGCTGAATACATTGTGTGCATAAATCTTACTTCAGGATACAACAAATGGCTCCTCTGTTTATCTGAGTGTTAAGTTTTCTGAGTGAATTTCATAACATTATTAGTCTGTTTTTTACCTTAGTATAATATTACGACACATAAACCTCAACAAAAATATATCTCTCTGTAGGTCCCATCCCTCTAGGACCCACCTCCATGGCAGATATGCCTGACTAAGAAGAAACTTCCTCTCTCCTGTATCTTTTGACTAATGAATTAAGTACAGACCCTCCAGTAGGGTTGCCAGGTGTCTAGTTTTTGAACAGAATACCCAGTCAAAAAGGGACCCTGGCAGCTCTAGTCAGCAGTGTCGACCGGGATGTTAAAAGTCTGGTTGGCTTGCTGCAGGGCTAAGGCAAGCTAGTCCCTACCTGTCCTGGCTCCGCCCCAGAAGCGCTAGCAGGTCTGGCTCCTAGGGGTGGGTACAGAGGGCTCCGAATGCTGCCACCACCCTGATCACTGGCTCCGCACTCCCACTGGCTGGGAACCATGCGGGGGAGGTGTCTGCAGGCAAGAGCAGCGCACAGAGCCTCCTGGTCCCCCCACCAAAGAACTGGACTTGCTGGCTGCTTCCGGGGTGCAGTGTGGAGCCAGGACAGGCAGGGAGCCTGTCTTAGCCCTGCTGTGCCGCTGACCAGGAGCTGCCCGAGCCCCAGCCCTGAGCCCCCCAAACCCATAGCCTCTCCTGCACCCCAACCCCCCCCATCTCAGCACCTGCACCCCCAGCCAGAGCTCACATCCCTTCCTGCACTCCAATTCCCTGCCCCAGTCCAGAACCCACTCCCGCACCTTGAATCCCTCATATCTGGCCCCACCCCAGAGCCCGCAGCCCCAGTTAGAACCCTGACTCCCTCCTGCACCCCAACCCTCTGCCCAAGCCCAGTGAAAGTGAGTGAGGGTGGGGGAGACGGAGGAGCCACTGAGGGAGGAGAAATGTAGTGAATGGGGGGCGGGGTCTCGGGGTAGGGATTGGGGCTTCAGGGAAGGGACGGGCTAGGGTGTTTGGTTTTGTGTGTTAGAAAGTTGGCAACCTACTCTCCAGATAAGAGGCAATGAGTTCAAACTACAGCATAACAGATTTAGATTAAATCTCTGGAATAAATTCCTAAACAATTAGAACATTCCTGTTCCAGATTAAATCTCTGGAATAAATTCCTAAATAGTGAGAACAATGGAACAAACTGCCTAGGGAAATTGTGGAAGCTCCTTCACTGGAGGTTTTCAAAAAGAGGCTGGATAGCCATCTATCTTGGATGGTATAGACATAACAAATCCTGCATCTTGGCAGGGGGTTAGATTAGATCAGAGGTTCTCAAAATGTGAGGTGTACTCCTATGGGGGCACCGAATACATTCTGGAGGTGGGGCATGAGAAACTTTAGGAGAAAAAAAATTACTGCACACATTCAGAGCTGGGTGTCGGGAGAGTGGTGGTTGCTGGCTGGGTGCCCAGCTCTGAAGACAGCACTGCTGCCAGCAGCAGTGGAGAAGTAAGAGTGACAATGCAATATCATGCCATGCACCTGGAGGTGGGGGCATAAGCTACTATAGACACAAAGAAGGGTGTGTGTGATCAAAAAAGTTTAAGAACTATCGGACTAGATGACCCTTACGGTCCCTTCTAACACTGTGGTTCTAGGATTATGTAATTCTCAAATCTCAGGGAATTATGGGCATCTTATCGGAGTAAGGAGAGCTTCCACAGTGCTAGTTCATATGATACTTGTGTCTATCTAGTGCTATAAGTATATAACTCTGAAACAACTTCCATTAAATTCACCTAAAACATTTCTAATGCAAGTAAAATCAGGCTAGAACACAATGGCCACCATTTAAAAATACAAAATTTGCCAACAATCACTACCACATTTTAATATTGAGATGCTACAGTTATTTCTTATTTGATATGTAGGGCAGTTCTATGTTGTAAGGACTTTAGCTGCGTCTCAAATTATGTTATAAAGCACTCGGTACATGAAGCTGTTTTGTTATACCAATCCTACTTATTCCTGCACTCTGTTTCTCTGTTGTTATTGAACAGCCTTGTAGCTCCCCCAGAGATCAGCTTTAGATTTAATTGTGGAATGAAAGGGCTTACATGCTGAAGCTGGACAACAACTGGGAGGCTCACGCTAAGCACCGAGAGATGTGCACAATATCCTGCCTTGGAAAGTACTTCAAGCTTGAAATTTCACTTTCTTACTGGAGTCTCTAAACATGTTTACAGTCTTTTCTTTCATTCTGAAAAAGCAATCCTGTTCCACGAAAGATAATACTTTTCATTGTATTCCCAAAAGACTAAAACTCATTGTCAGAGAGGCCAGAAATTCTTTCAGTCAACTACTACATATCATGCCAAAAAACCTGAAATTCTTTTCCACTCTGGTAACTTTAAATTTTCCTCAAACTAATGCACATTTCTAGTCTACATCCCACTATGGAAAGGTCAAGCCACACAATGCAGATTAAAACTAGGTGAAACACAAAAACCTTCCTCGCACTTTCACTTATGAGGGAGGAAAAAAAGTTTCCTAATTTCACTAGGGTTTTTATCTTAATGAACATTGACAGGAGACTTAAAAGTGAAGAGAGGAAATGGAGGGTAGAATTAAAAAGAAATAATTCTTATTTATCTGATGGTCTCTTTTTCTTTTGATCCTCTTCTACACTGGGATGTAATGCTTTATGCAGATGGATCAACAATCACACATACACAAAGCATTGGAATTTGAGCTTCACACCTATCCAGAAATTTTTACACATAGGAAGGAATCACTTGCTGTAGAGTAACAGAGAGGTGGGGAAGAGAGACAAACTTGTCTGTCTCCACTGTCATTAACTGAAATCCCCAGATGAGAGCCCTTTGTGTATGAAGTTACTATTGTTTATTTGGTATTTTTCTTTCAGCATCTTCCATTTCCACAACAAACCTTGATTGGCACATGTGCAAGTATGTGTTTAGTGTCCCCTTTTCTGTCCCCAATCCATAGTGTATGTGAGTGGGTGATAGCCCCTAGCTGGAAAGCCTGGCTCTTTAGTTTAGAAACTGTGCTTTTAACTACAGCTTGAGTTCCTGATTTCGGCCAGGATGACGACCAAATAAAAGGAAATAAATCTCCAAGTAGAAAGAGGGAAAAAGCCTCTCACTATCTGATCTTAGTCTGATCATAAACACGCTAAACTACCAAGAAGAGAAAAAACACAAGAAAGTTATTTTGTTATCACAGCCTCAAAGACAAAATAAAATTAAGTCTTTCTGAGTTTCTTTGTTTTCTGGTTCCTATTAGATCATGTAACAAAACAAACACCCCAAGAAGAAAAAGTAGCTAATTGTGTTCTGTTCAGGGCTCCCTGTCTTTTATCAAAATCTGTAAAATAATATCTTCCATTTTTGTTTGCAATGTGCAGCTATTAGAGAGACAAGGGGAGGAAATATCTTTTATAGCACCAGGTTCTGTTGGTGGAAGAGGCAAGCTTTCAAGCTACACAGAGCTCTTTCCACACCTATCGTTTGTCTCAATAATAATAATAAATAATAAAACAGTTCCAATCATCTTGATGTATCACAACATGCTTTATAAACTGTGCCAGTACACAGTGTATAGGAATTGCTGTTCTTATCTGGGGTGAAAAACACCAGATGTTCCATGTCACTAACACTATACAATATTTTTTTAGTCTAGGGAGTGAGGAGTATCTTCTCTTTACTCTAGAGAGCAGTTTTAGGAAGGTGTAATCGAAAAACCCAAGTTAGGACAGGACACTGTACTCACTAAAGGTGTTGTGAGATATTTAGGTGAATATTTCCAACAGTCTGCATCCCTTTTGTGGGCATAATTGCATTATGAACAAATATCTGAGTACTTACACCTCTAATAGCCAAATTGTGTTTGCATATCAGCTAATACTCCAATTTGTGCCTATGATTAGTTTTGAGGTGTATAATGCAGGTGTAGATCTAGCTTATGCATTTGATCAAACAGCCACCACAGTTAGAGTCTTTCATTGACTTCAATGGATTTGGATCAAACCCTCAGTCAGGGAGGCTGGGCCTTAGCCACTTTGAAAATGTACTTGTTAATAATTTATCATCATCATCATCATCACTCCCATAATCGCACTGGTCATTGGGGCATTGATCAGCAATCAACCAATTGTCTCCACCTCTGACAATTGTGTGTCTGCGAAGTCCATTCCTGTCTACTCTTTTATGTTGTCAATCCATCTCTTCTTCTGTCTACCTCTTCTTCTCTTCCCCTGTACTGTCCCTGGGAGGATAATCTTGGATAGGCCAGATGATTTTGTTACATGGCCGTACCACTTCAGCTTGTACTTCTTCACTGTCATCAGGAGGTCTTCATATGACCCAGCGCTTTGGGTGATGATATTGCAGACCTCTTCATTAGTGATGTGATTGAAGTAGGAGATGGCCAGGATTTTACAGAAGTATCTCATCTCTACTATCTATATTTTTCATTCAAGTTCTGCCGTAAGGGTCCATGTCTCGCACGCATACTGAAAAATGAAGATGACCTGTGTGTGCAGCAGTTTCAGTTTGGATTCCAGAGAGATGTTCTGATTCCTCTAAATTGGCTTTAGCTTTGCCACTGTTGCTATTGTTTGCGCAGTTCTTGCCAGAATTTCTGCCTTTGATCCTTCATCAGTGATGATTGCCCGCAAATACTTGAACTGTTTTACTGTCTCCAGCTGTTGTCCAATGACAGTGATATATGAGCTGACCCTGTCACGTTTGTTTGTGATCAGCTTGGTTTTCTCTGAACTGATTTCCATACCATATTTTGTGGAGGTTTCATCCAGTCATTTCACAAGGTTGGCAAGTTCATCTTCGCTGCCTGCCAGGCCATCAATGTCATCAGCGAACCGAAGATTTGAGATTGTTCGCCCCCCAGTGCTGACTGTGCATATGTGATTTTCCAGGGCATCAGTCATTATGCGCTCCAAATAGATGTTGAACATCGTGGGCAAAAGAAGGCAGCCTTGCCAGACTCCAACAGTGGTACGAAACCACTCTCCTATTGTGCCATTGACAAGAACTGCACTGCTGGCCTTGGCATACAGTTGTTTAATGGTTAGAAGCTTACGACCAACATTGTACTTCCTCATGGTTGCCCAGAGAGCTTCATGCCACACTCTGTCAAACTCCTTCTTGAAGTCAGCAAGGACATGGTAGATGTCCTGCTGGTGTTGTAAGTACTTCTCACATAGAACATGAAGATTAAAAATCTGTTCTGTGGTATTTCTTCCAGCACAAAAGCTAGCCTGTTCTTCAGCGGTGATATTCTCCATTTGTGGCTTCAATCTATTCAATATGACTTTCAACATCACTTTACTGGGATGGCTAATTAAGCTTATAGTCCTGTAATTTTAACACAATTGCAGGTTGCCTTCCTTTGGCAGAGTGATGATTAGTGATTCTGTCAACAATGGTGGGCCACTCACTGGTCAGTCAGATCTTGTTGCAGATCTTGGTGAGTACATCGATTACTATTTCTCCTCTGAATTTCATCAGTTCAGCTGGGATGTTGTTAAAACTTGTAGCCTTTCTGTTCTTGAGTAATTTCACAGCTGTCTCCACTTCTGCATGCGGTATTGGAAAGTCATCCTCCTCTGTTGAATCTGGGCTGTCTACAACACTAGGATATCCATTTGTTGGGTGATTGTATAGATCAAAGCAATAATTTGGCCACCTATTGATAATGTTCTTTTCTTCTGTAAGACTGTTCCCTTCTTTGTCTTGGATTGCTTGTTTACTATTTTTATTATTGATTGACTCTTCAATTTCAGAGCATTGCTTTTTCGATCCATATCTCCTTGGCCACCTTCATTCCTTTCTTGATCTTTCAGCCAATTGTTCTGTATTTATCAGCTCCCTCAGTGCTCTTCTTGTCTCCCTTGAGTTCTTCTTATGTCACACATTTGTAGTATTTCATTTATGTTTCCTAAGAACGTTCATTGTTGCCTCATTCATTACAGTGTTGAAATTGTTGGTCATTGTTTCTACGTCTTCCTCTATAGCAAGCAACAAAGCAAATGTTCCGCTGATCATTGCTTGGAATGACTCTGCAGTTCTTTGATTTCTAAGTCTTTCTAACTCAAACTTGATTCTGGCGAACTTTGGCCTAACGATTTTCCTTAGCTGCAGCGAAAAGTCAAGCATCACAAGGTCATGATCACTTCCAACATCAGCTCCGGGGAAGCCCCTTGTTTTAGCTCTGTTGATCCCAGAACAAAAGTAATTTTTCACCATGATGTAGTTAATCTGACTGTGATATAAACCATCAGGTGCATGCTACATTGATCATCTGGATGCTTTATGTACTCCTAATGTGTTTGCAAGAACCAGTTTGCTATAGCTGGTGAACTCCAAAAGTCTCAGTCCTCTCTCATTGGTTACTGCATTAAAGAAAGGGCCACAATAATCTCGCCAATCTGCCTGTGCATCAGTACCCACTTTAGCATTCCAATCTCCCTGTACAGTCAGGATATCTTTCTTTTGTACCTTATCAGTGTCTTGGTGCTGATTATAAAAATCTTCAATTTGCTCATTGTTATAGTTTGTTGTAGGGATGTAGACTTGTACCAGTGGGACATTAAATGGTACTGCCTCTAGATGGATGGAAATAAGCCTGCTGGATATTGGGTGGCATCCTAATACTGAATTCTTGATATCCTTATGCACTAAAAATCCTACACCATTGACATGTTCGTCCTCTCCACTGTAATAGAGTACATGGCCTTATTCCTTTAGTGCCTTTCCAAAGTTCTTCCATCTGACCTCAGAGATTCCTAAGAGGTGCCAGGTGCATTGTTCCATTTTGTACATTGTTAATTCTTTCAACCTCCCTATTTGTCTCAATGTCCTTACATTCCATGTGGCTATGGTGATATTATCTTTTCCACGGATCCTATTTATTGGGGTTACACCAGTAGTATAATTGTTGCGTCCACTCTGATGGGACATGGTTGCACAGTCGTCATTAACCCGGGCTGTGACCAATACGGTATGGAGATGGTTGACTTGCTCATCATATGGTGTGTCTTGGGCAAATTTATAACCTGGCAGAGCCCATCCCTCTCCAGGCAGCCCCCTTTTAGTCACTTCTTACGACATGCAGGAGGAACAGTGGGCCTATTCTGTCCCCGAACCCACAGGGGATAACCGTGGCTCAAAACCTTGGGTTTACATTTAATGTGAAAGATGACACCTGCAGGAATATTTTGAAGTAATATATTGGATCTTCTCCCATTGACATCCATGGCAAAACTTTTGTTCTTGACTTCAGTGACAACAAACTCAGGACCAGTATGTCATCAAAGCCTTTGGAATGAGCCTAAAGGTTTAGTTTCTTTGCTGAATTGAAAAGTCTTTTTTGCTTTGTCTTGTCTTGCTCATTGTGCTTTTCTAATTCCAGACAATGTCCATTAATCATCTACCCCTGCTGGTTATATCTTGCCAGCTCATGCACACCCTTCACTGTGTCTCATCATCACATCCTTTTAATTTAACTTGCCTTCTCTCCATCACATGGAGTATCTTATCTGTTATATTAATCTGCTGCTTAAATTGTTCTTAGGTTTGAATTATTTTACAGTCCTCATTTCATTTTCAAGATGACAACTTTCGTCTTAGTCCACATTTCAGACAATTCTTTTTCTCCTCTCCTCACCATTGTCATACTGTCCTGGGTTTTTTTCCTCCCTAAATCTGTTATTTACTTCCTTCCTATAGTTGACACTGATGAATTCCAAATTAAATCTTATATATGAAAATTGTATCGTCAACTGGAGTTGAAATCTAGCCCCTTGACATTATTATCACACTATGTTCATGGGCAGGTAGTTGAAAATGATAGATTTCCAGTGGCTGGAAGTCATGAAGTTGTACGACTGATTACAAATATATTTATGCACACATACTTCTTCTGATTGTGGTGTTTTACAGAGTCTTTCTGTCTTCAGTTTGTCAGTTTATACGAGAAGAGTTAACTTGTTTTTCTATGCAAGTCCATCATTCTGAGGTAGACAAGGTAAATGACATCACACCTTTAATTAGACCAAGAAAAAGCCAAAGGTTTATATTTATTTTAATGTGTCTGCTTAGCCAGAGAAAAGGATGTTTTGATGGGATCTTTCTTGTGTTCTTCAGTGGCATCCCTGGCTCCACAATGGCATCTCCTGAATGTTGCACTGGTTGTTTCACTTCTACATAGCAGTATGGATGTGGCTAGACTAGAACTGGGCGAAACCTGCATGATATATATCAAAGTCCAAACAGATTGGCAGACTTGATTTGCATCAGACTCTAAAAAAGTACTGTTGTTCAGGTGTAAGAAACACCTTGAAACCATGATCAGTCCCTGCTGATACTAAGTTCTTCCACAGAGCTAGCACGACTTCCTTCTCCCTGTCAGTGTGACTCTGTTAGGAGCTGGGGTGTCATTGGTTCTCTTCCCTTTTAGCTTGTGGCCTCTGAAAGGGGTGAAGTCACAGAGGTCAGTCACCCATGATTTCACCAATGGAAATCTGCGTGATACAGAGGGCAATGTGCTGTGGAGATTATCTTTGTCCCCAGCACTGCTTCTTTCCCCTCCCCTGGCCGGTCTATGTACCCCACTGCGGTGGAGCTGCCAACTCTTGTGATTTTTATTGCAAGTCATGTAACATATGGTGTTTCTCAAAGCCCCAACTCCTAGAAGCAACAATTTCAGCGCTCTTTACAAAAAATCTAGCCCCCCTGATTGCCTAGAAAAGCTTGAAAATGTGACCTGAGTGTACCCTAGAGGCTAACTAACCATAATACAAAGGAAAAAATCCAAAATGTATTTATGTATTTTAAAAAAAAATCTCACTACTACGCTAATATGATTTTTTTTTGAAGGCCAGACTCATGACTTTTGAATGCTTAGAGTTAACAATATTGCAGCAAGACCATGATCCCTGGGTCTGAGGGTAGCATAGGTTATCAGCACTGCTATCCAATTTTCCATCTTTTAGGGGGCTTTGTGCCACACATAGGGGGGGAGTGAGTTAAGTCTTTCTTGCTGTTCTCCTCAGTGTTGCAAGTTGGATTTCTTCGGTGAGTCTAGTGAGCAACATTCAGGTTTGCTGCGAAGAGCCAGGCTGTAGGGGGACGAGTAGTGAGCTTGAGAACCACAAGGAGCTTGTTCACTTCAGTTGACTGGCAGGGTAAGACTGTTCCTGTCACACTAAAATATCACAGTGTAAGCCTGTTGTATTCCTCTGGTGAAATCCTTGCTTATTGACAGCCACCAGATGGCCTCCTACAGTTTTTTTTCCTTTTGTTGCTCCCCTGTGGCCCTATCAGGAAGAAGCAGGTGGCAGACAGGAAACCTGAATCAAACATCCTAATAATCTCTCCTAAAAGCTGCATGTAAACTAGAAAGCCCAAGAAAATGAGGCCATGGCTGTAATCCAGGGGGGATTGCTAAAAACATGAAACGATGAACAAGCCGCAATGCTGAACATCTATCCTTAACGTACACTCCCCAAATTAGCTCTGAAGCCCATTTATCACAGAAAAGATCCTTGATCCACCTTTCTAGAAGCAAAATGACTGTAGGCAGAGAACTTAACTCCATATGTAATTTTTAATTATGTGTTTTTAGTGTTGGTGAAAGTGAATTCTGACTCTAGCCAGGAACTATGTATGCTTTCTCTCACGTTTCTTCCTGAGCTCATCTAAACCTCTTTGGTCTAAATATCATGCTGGAAAAATCTGACAATAACATGCTGCCTCAAGAGAATTCTAATGTTAGCCTGCTGCAACCAGCTGGGAAATACTGTCCCAAAATGAATCTTATCTCATAGCATATCTCGCCTCTCTCTATTTATCTCAGCAATCCCTCTCCTTTCCGAATTTGGTAATTCCACTTCCAGTCATGCTTCAAATCACAGAATACAGTGGAATGCAAAAATACTTAAATGAGTTTTTTGTGCTTCAAAAGAGGTTTAATTTTGAGTTTTAGGTAAGGATTACTTTTTCTGAGAGAGAGAGGGAGTTGCCAGTGCCCTTGGTACAATGCAAAACAAAGAGAAGAAAAAGGCCCCTGCAAAGATATATATATGCAAATAGTCTTATTGACTTCACTGGGACTACTTCCATGCATAAAAATTTGCAGGTCCCAATCCTGAGATATGCTGAGTGCCTCCGGAAAATTGAGGCTTGATTCTAATCTCATTGAAGTAACTGGTGTTTTGTCTCTAAGAAAACAAGATAGAGCAACCTCACATCTCACTGAAGCTAATGTATGTACGATAAGGGGACAGATCGGTTTTCATTTTGTTGCTTTTGGGAAAAGTCCTGCATCACTGAATAGATGATGATAATCCCTCTGTGGAATTTTAATTTAACTTTACACAGATATACAGAGATACAACTCTTTATTAATCTATTAAGAAATATTCTTTTTATAGAAATATTCTCTAGGTTTCTGGTATAATTTGTATAGAACTCTATTGGCTCCATCTCTATTAAGAGTAAACCTAACCATTAACTGTGACATAAGCAGGATTCACAAGTTTGAGATAACCAAGTTCATCTAATTTGTGAATCAAAAGTACATTTAAAGCTATGAAGAAATGTAAAGGATTAATCCAATTACACTATCCAACACTTCTTTTGTCTAAATAGTATTTAGCAGTAAAGGATAATTCTCTATTAGGTGTTTGTGAACCATCCTGTAGAAATTAATATTCTTTTCCATGCTATAGTATTCTATAGGATGGTTTGAAAACCTATAGAAATGATATCATTCTCAATTAAAATTGCAAAAGTATTTAGACTGTTGTGATAGCCATGTTGGTTCCAGAATATCAGAGAGACAAGGTCTATGAGGTATTATCTTTTATTGAACCAATTTCTGTAGATGAAAGAAACAAGTTTATGAGCTATACAGAGTTCTGTGTAACTTGAAAGCTTGCCTTTTTCACCAACAGAAGTTGGTCCAGTAAAAGATATTACCTCACTAGCTTGTCTCTAAAAGTATTTAGAGTAACTTATTTAGAATATTATATTCCTTTAGAATCCTATTACCATTGTCCCTATTACATTCTATAGGATTTTCCCTTATGTTCTCATTTTGAATGAGATTTGCCTGCAGTGGCTGTCAGTCAACTGGCAGTGTCTTTCAATTTATGCTTTGCTGGAGGATTATGCTCTTGTCACTATCCATGTAATTTTACTTATAGGCAACAATGATATGTATTGAATTTATTTTGATCAAATATTTGTTTAAAATTCAGTGTGCAAAATCATGAGAGAATCTTAGAGCAACTAATGAAGCCTCAGTAGATATAAATATTCGAAGGATGTTGTTATTTATTCACTTCATAAATCAGCCCTGGTTTGTACAGCTGAATATAATCCAAACAGTGGAAATGAGAAATAACCATGGCATACATCTTTGCTGCATAATTTTATGTCACTTTATAGCTTGGAAAATGTAGTGAATTTCATAAAATGACAAATGACACAACCGTGTAATAAATAGCTATAGTTTATGAAATGTGAATTGGAGTTTAGATTCAGATGGAAATACTTTTTCAGGAAATTGAGTGACGACTTATATCTCCCAAACTCTCTATACAGAAAATAATCTGATTTCCACATGTTTGTTCTGTATTATGATCAATTACATGGCATGCACAATATACTAAGTGTAAAACATATGAAACATACGCAAAATTGGTTTGAGTTCATATAAAAATATATGGTATAAAATTAATCACTGTATATTTAAAACATGAAATGTATATGATTTTTATCACAAAGCAGGCCAAATTTTGGCCTGATTCACACCTCAAGCAAGTCTTCTGAATGTAGCCCACAGTAGGCTTTTGTCAAGATTTCTTCCCCACTTTGAACTTTAGGGTAGAGATGTGGGGACCTGCATAAACACTTCTAGCTTAACTACCAGCTTAGATTTGGGTTCGCTGCCACCATCCAGATTCCTTAGTGTCTGGAACACCCTCTTTCCCCCCAAAACCTTTTTCTTCCTGGGTAGCCTTGAGAGGCTTTTTCACCAAGTTCCCGGTGAACACCGATCCAACCCCTTGGATCTTAACACAAGGAGAATTTAACCATCCACCTTCCTTTCCCCCACCAATTCCTGGTGAGTCCAGATCCAATCCCCTTGGATCTTAAAACAAGGAAAAATCAAAGAAAGAAAGGTAAAAATAATCTCTGTAAAATCAGGATGGAAAATCCTTTACAGGGTAATTAGATTCATATAGCCCAGAGGAACCCCCTCTAGCCTTAGGTTCAAAGTTACAGCAAACAGAGGTAAAATCCTCTCAGCAAAAAGGAACATTTACAAGTTGAGAAAACAAAAATAAGACTAACACACCTTGCCAGGCTGTTACTTACAAGTTTGAAATATGAGAGACTGGTTCAGAAAGATTTGGAGAGTCTGGATTGATGTCTGGTCCCTCTTAGTCCCAAGAGCGAACAACCCCCCCAAAAAAGAGGACAAACAAAAGACTTCCCCCCACCAAGATTTGAAAGTATCTTGTCCCCTTATTGGTTCTTTGGGTCAGGTGTCAGCCAGCTTTCCTGAGTTTCTTAGCCCTTTACAGGTAAAAGGATTTTGATGTCTCTGGCCGTGAGGGATTTTATGGTATTGTACACAGGAGGGCTGTTCCCTTCTCTTTATAGTTATGACAGCTTAAATGTAATATATCTTCTACTGGGTATAGGAAATTTCTATATTGTATGTCCCATATTCTGCATCTACTGGAGGTACATGTTAATGATTCAAGTATATCTCTGTGTTTTAATAGGATAATCTGAGGCCATCATTCTCCTACTGAAACAAAATCCTTCTTTTTTAAATTAGTGTAAAATAATATAATTTTAATATAAAATTTAATAGTATATAAAAACCAAAAGGGATATATACAGGAAAAGGAAGGAGGGGAGTGTC
The DNA here is from genome assembly GCF_003597395.2 of Chelonoidis abingdonii. Lineage (NCBI taxonomy): Eukaryota > Metazoa > Chordata > Testudines > Testudinidae > Chelonoidis > Chelonoidis abingdonii. The sequence goes on from NC_133778.1 coordinate 64,798,146, forward strand.
ACCAAGAAAGTATCCATTGGGAATAGCTCGAGCCTGTAAGGACAAAATCAGGAAAGCCAAGGCAAAGAATGAGTTACAGCTGGTAAGAAATTTTAGAGACAACAAGAAAGGGTTCGTCAAATATGTTAGACTAAAAAGAAAGATTAAGCACTGTGTGGGTCTGCTGTTCAATGGAGAAGGTGAACTGGAAACGGAAGATGATAGGAAGGCAGAGCTGCTCAATGCCTACTTGGCTTCAGTCTTCTCACAAAAAAATAACATGACCGGATGACTGGTGAAGTTACCACAGATGTCAATGGGGAAGGGATGCAGATCTGGATAAATAAAGAACGCATCAGAGAGCTTCTGACCAATTTGAATGAATTCAAACCAGTGGGGCTGCGTGCTATTCACCTGAGGATTTTGAAGGAACAGGGTGGCTCTAGGGATTTTGCCACCCCAAGCATGGCAGGCAGGCTGCCTCTGGCAGTTTGCCTGCAGCGAGTCCGCTGGTCCCGCGGCTTCGGCAGATCTCCCGCAGGTGTGCCTGCGGGAGGTCCTCCGAAGCCGCGGGACCAGCAGACCCTCCACAGGCACACCTGCGGGAGGTCCTCCGAAGCCGCGGGACCAGCGGACCCTCCACAAGCACACCTGCGGGAGGTCCTCCAAAGCCGCGGGACCAGCGGACCCTCCACAGGCACACCTGCGGGAGGTCCTCTGAAACCGCGGTACCAGTGGACCCTCCACAGGCACACCTGTGGGAGGTCAACTGAAGCCGTGGGACCAGCGGACCCTCCTGAAGGCAGCCTGTCTGCTGCCCTCGCAGCGCCGGCAGAGCACCCCCCGCGGCTTGCCGCCCCAAGCATGCACTTGGTGTGCTGGGGCCTGGAGCCGCCCTTGTGAAGGAATTAGCTGAAGAAATCTCACAGTCACTGGAAATAATATTTACAAACTCATGGATGACAGGAGAGGTCCTGGAAGATTGGAAAAGGGCTAATGTAGTACCCATCTTTAAAAAGGGAGGAAAAGGAGGAGCCAGGAAACTAGAGACCAATCAGCCTGATATCGATACCTGGGAAGCTACCAGAGGAATGTATAAAACATTCAATTTGCAAATACCAGGAGGATGAAGGGGTGATCACTAGCAGCAAACATGGATTTACCAAGAACAAATCATGACAAACCAGCTTCTTTTCCTTCTTTGACAGGGTGACTGGTTTGGTTGATGGGGGAATGCGATGGACATAACATACCTGGACTTCAGCAAGGCTTTTGACATAGTCCCACATGACAGTCTGATAAGTAAGCTGGAGAAATGTGGGCTCAAGAGAACTACAATTAAGTGGATACATAATTGGTTAAACAACCTCAAACAAAGAGTAACTACTAAGTGGAATTAGATTGGAGGGAGGTCTCAAGTTATCATAGCTTTCCTACTCAGATTTGAACCTTAGCGTTCATAAACTGAGAAGCTAGCATGAACCCCTCTAAGCTTAATTACCAGCTTAGATCTGATAGCCTGCCACCAACCAGGAATTCCAGTGCCTGGTACACTCTGGTCCCCCCAAAACCTTCCCTGGGGACCCCAAGAACCCAAATCCCTTGGGATCTTATAAAGCAAGGAGAAATAACCCATTTCCTTCTGCTCTTTATTTCCTCCAGATTTTCACCCTGGGTATACTAGGAGATTTCCCTGCTTCAATCCCTTGAAACACAAAACCGAGAGAGACAATTGACCTCCCTTCCTTCTTTTCCCCCTCAGTCTTTCCCTGAGAGAGACAGTAATTCTGGCACAGAGATTCCTATTGCCTTGCCATAACTAGAAAAAGAAAAGTCAACAAGTTTAAAAAAGAAAGCTTTATATAAAAAGAAAGAAACAAACATATGGCGTAGCTTTGCAGGGTGTACACAATGGCATAGCATTCCTTTTCACTGACTGGCCAGTGGCTTTACTCTCCAATAGTTTGTTGCTGAGAAACACGACAGGATGGAAGTTGTGATCCGGTCCTTCCTGCATGAGAACTGCTCCTATACCATGCTCAGATGCATCGGTGGTTACTAGGAATGGTTTGTCAAAGTCCGGGGCCTTAGCACAGGGTCAGATGTGAGCATCGCCTTAAGTTGGTAAAGGCTTCTGACACTCATCAGTTCACTTAACTGTATTTGGCTGGGTCTTTTGGTCAGGTCGGTCAGTGGTGCAGCGATTGGCTGTAGTGTGGTACAAATCGCCTGTAATTCCCGGCCAAGCCTAAGAACGATTGGACTGTTTCTTTGACTTGGGAAGGCCACTTTTGGATAGCGTCCACCTTGGCCTGTAGGGGTTTATGGTTCCTCGACCCACCTGTGTCCCAGGTAAGTCACTCTGTTTTGACCTATTTGACACTTTTTGCCTTAACAGTTAGTCTGGCCTGCCTGATGCGCTCAAGACCTTTTCCACGTGTACTAGTGTTTGGGCCAGGAGTCTAAAAAAATGACACATTATGCGAGGTAGGCAACTGCATATTCTCCCAGTCCTGCTAGCAGACCATCTACCAGCCTCTGGAAGGTGGCGGGTGCATTTTGCAGCCCGAAAGGAAGTACATTAAATTCATACACCCCTGCATGGGTGACGAATGCTCAAGTGGGATTCCATATGAAGTTTGTAGATGATCCAAAGCTAGGGGTGGGGTTGCCAGGGTTACTCTGGAGGGTAGAGCTAAAATTCAGAGTGATTTTGATAAATTGGAGAACTGGGGTATAGACAACAAAATGAAATTCGACAAAGACAAATGTAAGGTGCTACATTTATGGAAGAAAGACCAAATGCACAAATACAGAATGGTGGGGAACTGGCTTGGCAGCAACACTGCTGAGAAGGATCTGGGAGTTGTAGATGTCCAGATTCCCTGATTTAGCAGATAAGGAGCTTATCTGTGTCACTGAGCCTCCTGAATCTTGGCAAGGACTCTACCAGCCTAGAAGCTGCAACACAGATATCAAAAGCAAAGGGAATTAAATGCGCTCATCAAGATGGGAAGCCATTGTCTTCAAATAAAACAGAAAGGAAATTAATCTAACTGGTCTAAGGGGAAAGAGTTTCCAATGACCACATTAGATACGATCACATCATAACAATGTGGAAGAACTTGCAATGCAAAATATCAGAAAATGAGTACATAATTTAGAAAAAGCTTTAGAGATCAGATCTGTGACCAATCTAGTCCAACACCCTATCTCTGACAGCAGTGTCCAGTATCTGATAGGTCAAAAAGAGGATACAAGTCGTCTCTGGTAGCTGTGGAACAGCCTGCTTATACAGAATGATTCTTTCTAATGCTCATCATTTAAAGGTTAGTTATACCTGAGGCATTAGGGTTAATATCCTTTCCAAACTTTTTTTTTTAAAATCTATACTATTGTAATTTTGGATGTTCCCATAAATCTGTTGCAGGAAAACCCACATAAATTGCTGCTATTTAGATTTTGAGGCCACACAGAAATCAAAGCAAAGCGCAAGCACGCTTAAACCTGCCTCAGCCTAGGGGATGGACTAGATGACCTCTTGACGTCTGTCCCAGCCCTTTCATTCTGTCACCAATATATTAATTAATTGGACCAATTAAAGTAACTCTTTGGGTGAGATAATAGAATTGTCTGACAGTTTGCCGCTCACAGCTTGAAGCCTGCTTTTTTAAGAATTTGTCAATTAAATACTTATATTTAACATACCAGTACATTGAAGTAATGGATTTCTATGGAAATTTGTGCTTGTAGTCTATATAAATAGGGGGACGTGGCAAAATGAAGGAAAGAGTTGTGAAGAACAAAGGAATTATGCCATCAAAACAAAGCAACCCCCCCCAGTTTTGCTGAAGATTGACAGAATCAAAACCTTGTAATTAGTGCTGCATACTTCATAGTCCTCAGAAAAAAATTATAACGTCCCTACGTTTGTATGAAATTCTGGAAAGTGGGTGCTTTGTGTCTCGGTGAGATTGTGATATACACTAATGCCTGATGTTGGGTTTTACTAAACATAAAAGGCATTGTAAATGGCATAAAAGAGGTAATTCCTCCTGTGTTTTGAGTGCCAGAGGCCTTCTTTAAATCCTTGATTCAGCAAAGCATTTAAGTGTGTGGTTCACTCTAAGCAAGTACTTAAGTGCTTTGTCGAGTCAAAGCCTAAGTGAGTAAATTTCCTATTGAAATCAATGGGAATTTTGCTTGATTGAAGATCGCAGAATCTGGCGCTTTTTATTTAAAGAATTTGGCCCTTTGTACTTAAAACATGTGGTCTGTCTTTGGGCTCAGATGTGTTTTAAGTGGGATTGAATTCCAGAGGAAGGAAGGCACCACGACTATACCCTGCCCTCAATTCTCTTTGCTTCACTTTAGGGATAACTAGCCATTGTGTTAATCAGTCTGGGTTTGGATTTTGTTGATGATGCTGAGAAATTGGTTCCTTCAGAACCTTCCACAGGATTTGGCTCACATCTTTAAGTGCTGCCTCCCGTGCTTTTAATCTTTGGTTCTTTTGCTGAGATTGCCAACAGTGGCACGATTTGGAGTGGGAGTTCAGTGATGTAGACACTTACATCAATATTCTCTATGAACTGGACTGAGATCAGCAATACATGACGTGGAGCAATGACATGCAGAATCTGGTCTGCCAGTTTGGAGCAACTCTTCGAGGCCACTCTTGAAAATTTCAAAAATATTGTTTTTGATTGGAAATATAAATCAGAGCCACAACTTTGGCCTTTCTGTGAATATTGCCAAGAGGAGCACAAGACTAATTCATTCTAGAGGCTCAATTTTACTCTCTGCTGTGAGCAGCTATAACACAGATTCTTTTCTGTATTTTCTACTTTTATATTTTTAACCCTTTCCCTTTGTGTACAGTTTATTCTCTCGGTTACTAATAGCCTGTGAAACACAAGTGGCTGATACACACGGAGTTCTCTCAAGGAGACTTTCCCTTTGTTCTTTCTTATTGGTTTCCTTAGTCTAAAATAAATCATTTTAGACTGAAAATGGATGATTGCACATTATATGTGAAGGAGAACATTCTCAAACAACTTCACTTCTGCTCTCTATTAAAGTCAAGGGAAATTGCTGCTACCCTATTTATACATTGGCTGTAAACTTTTAGGTCGGGAATAAATGATAAGGAGCAATGAAACATACATGTGAGACCTACTAATTTGCAATCATAATAGAAATGCCATCAGCTAATACAATTTATTTTTATTTTTTGTTATTGCTTAATTCCAGAATTGGCAAAAGAGAGAGTGTCTTTTTGGTACACATCATGCAGCTGAATCTCCCTTGATGACAAAATCTTATTTCATTTTTTCAAAGCAATCTTGATAAGTGAAAAATTATGTAAGTGCTTTACTTTTCATTGTAGGCTGTTACTTAAAATGTTACCATTAGAGGAAAGCTTTTCACTTGCTAAACAAGTCTCTTAGTGTTGTGTTGTCCTTTTCTGAACCTTTTCCAATTCCAATATATATTTTTTGAGATGGGGCAACCAGACCTGCATGTATTACTCAAGATGTGGGCCTACTATGGATTTATAGAGAGGCAATTTTCATTTGCACTTGTGTCTTCACACATGTCTGAGGGGGCTGAAGGGAACATTAAAAGTCAACTAGCTGTGCTGCATCATCACAAAAAGCACTTGCTAACCTATCACAGTGATTGGAGAGACAGCACACTGTGGAGGGGGCAGAGAGGGAAAAAAATCTCCTGTATGATGTATGCAGTTGCACATTTTATTAAAAGTTTCTCAGGATTGTTTCTCTGTTGCCATGGAACTTCTAGAGCAACAGAAACACACACACATGCACACACACAGTCTGTGTCTGTGTCTCTGTCTGTCTCTCTAGACTAGTCCCTTACCACACTAGAAATTTCATTAGAGCAGTGAATAGGTAAATGAGATTTTAACTTGGACTTAAAGTTTGTTAAAGTGGGGTTATTATACTAACACAGAAATTGCTTCACCTCTCTGACCTCATACATGCTGGAGCTGTTAAAATATTATTGTCACAAATGAAGTAGCACTTTGTATTGTAATGTACACTACTGAGCCCAATAAAAACACCAAAAATACCTTTAATATATTTGCAGTGTGCTTCAAGGAGAGTATGTGGGTGGAGGACAGTGGGAGTGAAAAATATTGCAAGTGTAGCAAATGAGAAGGAAAAAGCAGCAGAGAATGAAAGATGGATAAAAGAGTAGTAATGCTAAAAAGAAATAACGGGGGGTGGGAAAGCAATGTACAAAGGGAGGTATTATCCCCCTACCTTCTTTGGGAGAGGATATGTGAATGCAGCTGGGGCATTCATAGTAGTAATGATATTGCTCCCTCCCTAGCTAACCAGCTCATTCTTTGAAGGATAGGTACACATGAAATGGAGCTTATGTAATGTTTTCTAGGTGGCTGTTGTATGTCTGTTGATAGTGCATTTAATTACAGCATTACCACTGGGTAGAGCTGCAAAGTCCGGATAAAAACGTCTTCAAATGTAAGGGTGTCCAAGCACAGTGCTTTGGTGCAGGCCCCTCTCCAGGAAACTCTATTACATTCTCTTCACATTGCATCTTGAAGCTTATTTTTGACCCCCTGTTTCCTTCTGTCACATCCATGATCTCACAACTCCTGCTATTTCTCGCACTATAATGTTTTAAAAATCTGCCTTTTTTCTCCAAACCCTGGTTTATGCCATTGTTCCTGCTCCCCTGGATTACTGTCACCACCTCCTCTTTGGTCTCCCTGACTCTCTGTTAGCTGCTTTTCAATCTGTCCAACAGTCAGCAGATAATAAAAGGCTAAATTGTGCTCTGTGTGTGGTTGCGTTATCCTGGAGCAGGGGCAGATAATCAGATTGTTCACTCGGAGTGCTGCAATCTGCTTTCCAATCTGCTACTCCCCTTCACTTTGGACAGAAGAGAGGGAAATAACCTGTGCCAAATTACTTCATCTGCCTCGCTCTCCTCAACCTGTGCATTTCCCACCGCTCCACATGGAAGGAGGAATATTGCCCCATTGGAAGCTGCTCTCTGCCCCACGTGGCTACCTGCGATAGATAAACTCATAATCGTCCCTTCCTGCAGCTCTAACCATCTCATGTCCCTGCTCAAGTTCCTTTGCTCTTGTCTTGTCCTCACTTCTAAAGGTATGTCTACACTTATCAGAGATTGATGCTGCAGCAATTGATCCATTGGGGGTCGATTTAGTGGGTCTAGTGAAAACCCACTAAATCGACTGCAGATCACTCTCCCATTGATTCCGGTACACCACTGGAACGAGAAGTGTAAGGTAAGTTAATGGGAGAGTTTCTCGTCAACCCAGCATGGTGTAGACACCGCAGTAAGTCGACCTAAGCTATGTCGACTCCAGCTATGTTATTCACGTAGCTGGAGTTACATAATGTAGGTCAGCTTAACTGCGTAGTGTAGACCTGCCCTAAGTCTCTGCACAGCTCAGTCCCTGGTCTCTCCTTCTCTTAGTTCTCACCTTGTTTGTTTTCTTGTTATCCAGCACCTTTGTCTTCTCCCTGATATGCCTTTGTGCACATGGATCCCTCCTCCTGGACCTCCCTTTGTTCTGTGCACCAAACATTCCCCCCCCCCCCCAAATCTCTTCTAATAAGCCACACATTCCACCAGTCTTTCTTCCAATGACTTCCACTCCTGCTCAGGAATCATCTAGAATATTTGGTCATGGTCTCCATTACAGACTCCAGAGGGTTGTATGCTGCATTCTGCATAGGCAGGGGTTGAGTTTAGCTGTTCTATCTGGTTCCTTTTTCCTGAATCACTTTTAATTAGGGATGTTGCCTCTTTCCTGTTTGGTATTCAGCCAGACACTGAATAGATTCTGTAAGTGCCCAATAATTGCATGTGAACAGCAGCCTTATCATTTTAGGCACAAAGGGCTTTTAATCAGTTTTCATGATTTGAATATTAAGGGCTGGAATATTACTCAGAATAAGGCCTTCTTTGCTTCCCTGCTCAGACTGGGGACCCAGGGTTTGGTGGGGAGAACAAGGGTACTAGAGCTAGGCAGGTGCTGGATTTTTCATTTCACAGGGAATATCACAAGGTTTCCATTCTGAACCAAGAAAAATTGAAATTTCCCACCAAAAAGGATTAAAAAAATGTTTCATTCCAATTCTGACTCTTATATTAGATGGTAATAGAAAATTTTAAAAAGTAACAAAATCATTTTTGAAATGGAAAGGTGAAACCAGCAGGTCCTAAAAGGTTGAAACACTTTTTTTCCCCAGTTTTTCCTTTGAAACAAACTTGTGTCAAAATAAGCACATTTACGTGAAACATTTTGCTTTTGACGAATTGGCATTTTCCAATAGAAAAGTATTCCCCTGGAAAATTTCTGACCAGCTCTGCAAGGTGTACCTGCAATGAGCAAGTGTGTAGTGAGGGTGCGGAGTAGGAGGAGCCCTGGTTTTACATCCCGTCTTATTTGCTGGCCAGTAGCTTTTCAGGAAGGGATGAAGTAATTGACTCCCTCCCCGGCACAAGGAGGAAGCAAGGGAGCTATTGCAACTCTCTGAATCAGTTTGATTTCTAGTTTGCTCCTGAGGCAGTGCAGCTACATGCTGCTTCTTTCTTATAGCACGTTGTAGGGTTACAACAATCGAACCTAAAATAATAGTCTGAGTCTGTGTCCCGTACTCATGGTGAGTAACATCTTACTCCACTAATAGACCCATTCAATTTAATGGGACTAATCATGGAGTAAGGATGATAAAATCAAACCTTCCGTATATATCCTAAAATATATTAAGGCTCAGTTTGTGCATTCCTTTCTCACATCTGGAAGCTGTTAATGGGACTGCTCAGGTGAGTAACTGCTGAACAATTTGAGTAATTGACAGTTTGACTCTAAATGGATAGCTAACAATATTCACTGTATATGTTATAAATCATTTCTGATGGCAATCAAATGTAGATGTAACTGTGCTAAAACTGAGGACAGAATACAGTCACTAATAAAATGAAAAGATTTGGGAAATTAATTAAAAATTTTAGTGTAGAGATAGTGCTATAATACCTATTTTTAATTTTCAAAAGAGTTCATTTCATATGTTGTAATTTGTTACCCATGGAATAATAGTTTTTACATTATGCATTAACTTTAAAATAGATTTTCTAATAATTTATTGAATACTTAGTGTGCAAATTGACTAAAAGTGTCTTAAGTCAAAAAACGATAAGTGCTGAGCAGCTAAGCACATGCAGTCAATTTTAAATTTAAAAAATCACTAGTTTAATGTGTTTGCATTAGTTATACTTAAGGATTAAGGGCCTTATCCAAACCTATCAAAGTGAATGGAGAGATTCCTACTGAGTTTAGTATATTTTGGATCAGGTTCTAATACAGTTACCATTAATACAGTTCTGATGAGTCACTTAGTTTTGTAACTGTCTCCCATACATGAGAAATAAAAGTTTGTTTGGAGAGAATTTCCATAGTTGGCAACTCATACTTCATAGCCCCTATCTTACCTGCTGAATTTCAGCAAACAAAAGCCCAGCGTGCCCCCTTCTGCAGATAGTCATGGAAGGGAACTATTTTTACTGCATTTTAATTAAGGACTCTGCATTGCCCTGATAAGAGAGTGCAGTTTATACATAACTCCTCCTAGCTCTGCTGAAAAGCTGCATCCCAATAGCATCCTCTGGGAGCTGCAGTTCTCTGGCCCCTGGCAGCTCCCTACAGATACATTCCTTTGGAACTACATAGCCAGCGACATCTTGACCCGGGATTCCCAAGGTTCCCCATTGGAGGAGATCCCTGAAAAAGTCAATCAAGCTTGGGGATATTTAATTTTTTTGAAGATGTTCCACAGGATCTAAAAGGGAATGATGGGCAATTCCTCCAGTCCTGCCCCACAATCTGCTCTGGCTCCATCCCTGTCCCATGCAGATAGAGCTTCATAGGGTGTAGGGAGAGAGAGATGGTGCTGCAGAGGCACCTGACTTCCATTCCGTTCTGTGAAAGACCCTGCATGAGTGGATCTTTGGGGGTTATGAATGTGGGCCACTTCTTTTAAAGTGACTCCTTTCTTTTGCTCAGGGTCAAAAACCGGATGGTATGCTGACAATCGGAGGGACATTAGCAATAATAACTGCCCCAGCAATCACACCTTAAAACCTTAGCCAATCAATAACTGCCCAAGTAGCCCAAGAAAACCTCCAGATGAAATGGTGTCAGTAAAACTGACCATTGTAAAGAGCACACACGTATAAAGCAAACCAGGAGTTTAACTGGTTCAGGTCCAAACCTTGACCGAGTGTGTAAAGCCACAATAAAAGAGCTGAAAAAGTGAAAAATCACAGTAGGGTAGAGGAAAGAAGCCTCAGCCTCCACTTGAGCTTCAGTACCCCCCCACAGCAACTTCTGTGTGAAAATCATGGAAACTTCCACTTTTGTGAGTTTAGGCATGGAATAGCCCCACTGACTGTACCTCCCTTTGTGGATGACATACCCATGTTTCCTCTGCATATTCTCCCATGGAGCCCTACACTGGAAGCCACTTCTGTGAAACACTGGGGCTCCAGGATCTTCTTGTATAGGTTTTATATTAGCCAAAGTGGTTAATTTCTGCTATGTTAATTCTTCATGTGTTTGTATTATTGGTCTTGAGATAGTCCCTTTTCATGTGACAGTGGTAAAGGATCACAGAAATAATTGCTTGCGCCAAACAAGGACAGCACTGTCAGTTCTTTCTTAAAATGACTTTGGGTGTCTGCTTCACTGTAGAGATTCTGCCTAGCTCTCTCCAACCTGGCTTTGTGCTAGAGATTTAAAGAAATTGTACATGTCTCCTGAGGCCTATATTAGTAAATGGATATCTAAAAACAGTGTGAAAATAAGCTGGCAAGTCCAGTGCTCAGCAGTATTAAATGCATTCAACTAAATAATTAAACTGTGTGTGTGTGTGTGTGTGTGTGTGTAAGAGATAAATACATCTAGTAGATTTGTCAACAGATCTTCCTGCCGTTGTTTAATTTTGCTATGGATCCCCATCAGAACACTATTTTGCACAATATATTCCTATATGTATATTGCCCCTTTTTTTATTCAAATGGCTAGTCATAGTTTGGGGCTGTGGGAATGTTCCAGTTGGGAGCAGAAGTTGGTGATAGGTATTTCTCTGATGCAGTCTTGTGGTAAACGTCTGTCCCAAATCTGGACCTTAGCGTACAAAATCTGGGTGCTTACTGTGAACCTCCATCCATTTGGCTCCAATCTTCCCCGCCTCGGTGAGAGTTTTGGGTTGTCCATCTAGGATGTACCGTGTGATGTCCTCAGGAACACCATCCAAAAACTGCTCCATGTATATGAGGTGGCGCAGTTCTTCAAAGGTTTGAACCTGGGTTCCTGATATCCAGGCGTCACAATGCTTCCCAACGTAGTAGGCGTGGTCGGGAAATGACCCCTCTGGTTTCCACTTTTGGTTTCTGAACCGCCGACGGGCGTGACCCGGGGTTATCCCATTCTGGATCTGCGCCTGGAACTTGAAAACAGTTTATAATCGTGATCATTGTTGGCCCCTTGGCATCTTTAGCCGCCACGTCTGCCGAGGGTCACTGATGTGTGAACCTCAGCTCTAGCATGTCTGCGTCTTCAGGGCTGTGTACCCACACAGACCCTTTCAAATTTTTAAGAAGTGCTCCGGTCATCACCTGCCTTGTACGTTGGGAAATTTCCTGTGCAGTTGACCAGCAACTGGTCCTAGGGTTAGGAGTGGCTGGGCATTTTGCCTAGCCTGCCGCACATCTCGCGTTCATGCCTTTCTCTGTTTGTCCGCTCTCTCAACTTATCTTTTTGTTGTTTTTTCCATTTCTTGAGCGGTGGTTCATTCCTTCTCCATTTGGAAGCTTGCCACTTTGGCTGCTTCTTCTCTTTGTAGCCTTTCCTGCTCTAGTTTGTGTTTTTCAGTTCTCGTTGGAAGGCTTCGCATGTTGGGCTTCTTTTCTTTTTGTACATCAGCTTCTTTCTTTTTGTCTCATCTCCATCTCTTGTAGTCTTTTGTTCATGTCTCGCTGTGATCGGCTTCTTTTGTTTGTATCCTCTGCCTCTTAGGTTCCTCGCGCGGTTCCTGGCTTTAGGAAGTGGCTTTGGGAAACTCGATGGATTTCGGTCTTTTCTTGTGTTGTTGGGCCCTCTGGTGTCTGTTGTTGAATCTGGCTCTTTCTGTCTCTTGAGAGGTCCGCCAGAACTGGTCTGGCTTGGACGTTGCTCTAGCTCTGTTTTATAGCGCATTGAAGCCAAACAGAAAGCTACTGTATTTACCTTTGTGCGTTTGCTGGCGGGAATACTAACAGTCCAATTGTTTAACAAAAGACCCTGTAATGTCTCTTAATGACTCTGTTTAAAAATGACGAAACTGCCAAAGCAGCAGGAAAAAAAAAATTTTCTGGCTACTTTTACACACCAAACTAATTTCTCTACTGCTAATCCCTAGCAGGGAAAAGAAAAATAAATATATCAACTGGCTTTCTGATTCGTTATTTCCCACCACTGTTCACCATGTGTAAACGTCTGTCCCAAGAGTCAAAAGAAACAGGTCCAATCCTTTCTTTAGGCTTGCCCAGGTACTACAGGCGATTCTGTACCACTACAGCCAAATTGCTGCACGCACTCGGACCGACCTGACCAGAAGCCAGCCAATACAGTTAAATTGAGACCTGAGGAGTGTCAGGAAGCTGTTACCCAACTTAAGGCGACGCTCAAGTGCTGACCTGTGCTAAGGGCCCTTCAGACTTTTCACAAACCAATTCCTAGGTAAGACGATGATCTGAGCATGATAGGAGCAAGTTCTCATGCAGGAAGGACCGGATCAGAACTTGCCAATCCTGATCGTGTTTCTCAGCAAGAAACTATCGGAGAGGGAGAAGCCACTGTGCAGTCAGATGATAAAGGATGCTTATGCCATTGTGTACGCCTGAAGTAGCCATTCCACGTTTTTGGCGGGATGGCGGTCCAGCTACAAACTGCCATGCTGCGCTAGAAGTGGCTTCATACAGCCCAAAGGGAACAAACAAAGAAACGTTCTTCGTTGGAGTCAGCTCTCTAAGATTGTATTGATTTTCAAATTCAACACATTTCAGGAGCTTCTAACAAAGTAAGCGAAGCACTCTCCGCGAGAGTTTCCCGAGGATACACTGGTTAAAACTTTTCTTAAGATGTAGAAGTCTTGAAGTTTACATGCTTCTAGTAATGTAAATGTGGCATGTTGGTTGTCATTACTCTGTTTTAGTTTAAAGTTTAGGTAAACACCTCCATGAAAATTTTACACTGTCTGTGATTTGGGGGGCGATGGTCATCAGAGTAGATTAGGCTAAGGTAAGGGATTGTTTCTTTTACTGTAAAAGGTTTACAAAGGGAAACCAAACACCTGACCAGAGGACCCAATCAGGAAACCAGGATTTTCAAAAGTAAGGGTGGGAACTCTGGAGGTTTTGGCTTTTGTTCTGTGTCTTTTTTGTTTTCCTCGCGCTGTGAGTAAACAAGCTTTTCTTCTAACTCCATCTTCTTTCAAATATTCTACTATCAAGTTTGTGAGTACAAAGGAACCAAAGTATCGGCTGTGAATGTGCTTGATTATGTATTTACATGGGTTTGATTTGCTGGATGGTTTAAGTGGGCTATCCTTTACAATCGGACTGTTTATTCCATATTTTCTAATAAGCAAGAGCCTGTATTGATCTCTTTAATGCAGTATTATTGTTCTTTATTTGCTTTCTTTTTATTAAAGTTTTTTTTTAAATTGTGGAAGTTTCCTTTTCCTGTGAGGCAAAGGGGAGAGGAATTTTCTGTGCCCAGAGTTCTGTTACATCTGTGATCAGGCTAGGGAGGCGGCGAAAGTTATGGGGATAGAGTAGGTAGATCAGCTCTGTTCCCTTGGTGTCTTTAAGGTTGTCTCTTTGGGAGAGACGGAGACCAGTTTCTTGGTGATTGTTCATGTAAATGAGATGCATCAATCCCCTCAGAGCGGAACAACGGAGAAGAGAGGGGGAGGGAGGGGAGATACATTCTTTGCCGGTAGACTATACATTCTGAGTCTTGGGGGTCCTCCTCAGGGAAAGTTGCGGGAGAGCAGAGAGGGGGTCCCCCCCCAAGGAATTTGGGGGAACCCAGGCTGATAGTAGCCTCAATACTATCTGGTGGCAGCGAAATAAGATCCAAGCTGGGTATAAGCTTGGGGAGGTTCACAGTAAGCACCCAGATTTTGTACACTAAAGTCCAGATTTGGGACAGACGCTTACCACAAGTCTTGTTTATTTACAAGGGATGTACAAAGTCCTCTGCCTCTGAACACAGAAGGAATCAAATAGCAGGAAATAGTTTCTTTAGCTCACAATACCATGAACACACTTTTTAGCCTGTATCCTTGACCCAAAAACCTCTCCCCAGATTTCTTCTAGGGTCAGACACGCTGCTTTCAGCTGCTCCTTCAGACTGTCTGTCTGTCACTCCCTGATCTTCTGTGTTCTTCCTTCTCCCTTTCACAAACACCCTTGCCCAAAACAATACTCAGCAAAGACTCCAGGGCAGGTTCACACTCCTTTTGTCTTGGATGGGGGCTTATCCTTACAGTTACGTTAACTGAAGTATGAGTGCACACCTATCAATCTCAATGAGGTTTTAACTTAATCCTTAACAAGGTTTCACCCAGCTCATAGCATGTCCTATTGAGTCACACAGTCCCATACCATCTCATAAGAGAAAATTCTCACTTTTAGTGGTAGATTGTGGTATAGGAAGCTTTCCCAATACATAAGTGGCTAGTCACAATTCCAGTCCTTCTGCACCCTGAGCACAAAGACTGGGCAAAGCTTGTGCTGACAGTAGCCCAGCCTGGGGACAGGCAGAGACAAGGGAAGGGCTGTGACCATATGCCCCTCCACAGCAAAAAGTTGAGCAGGGCTGGTGCAGGGGGAGGGCATGCTGCACCCTTTCAAATGACATAATGGAGTTGCTCTAATCTGTGTTCCATAAACCACCTTGTTTGAGTGAGGCTCAGTGCTGCTGAGGTCGTGTGCCTACATACTCTCTTACTGCAAACTGTCATCCTGCAGTTTATGCTGCCTAATTTGCTTGTAAGGAAGAGAAGGAAATGGTGAGGAAATCTGTATCCTATTTAGAAATGACGTTGTTATGCATGCTCTGTGCATACACCCATTGCTTGTGGTGGTAAACACTATGCATAGAATAACTCCACACTTCCGGGGGCGGGGGGGACAATATAAAAATAAAGACAATAGAAATGTGTTTTAATTTTCATGGCTGGTTAAGATACAGTTGTATGAATCAAATTATGTCAGACCAACCAGAAGTGACAACTCTAAGTAATTTACTTTTATGATCATGTTATGTTGAGAAGATGCTGAAGGTTACAGACATTACTAAAGCAAGCCTGCATATGGAAATTTTCTGTAAACAGGATCTATTTGAACAGCTTTGCCTTTGGAATGCAAGCTTTCTGATTTTAAAATGTACTGTAGCACAACTGTTTACGATAGTGGGAAAATGAAAAATCTTACCTGTTACCTACACTTAAGGGTCAGATAACATTTAATATTTTTAAATTGCCAGTAAATTTACAGTTGCTTCAGTTGACAGGATATGAGATTAAAATAATCTCCTGTAATGACAGAAGGTAGTTTAACATTTATAGGGCCTCAATCATCCTGCCATATGAGCAAAATGCATTTTATCCATTTTTTAAAAAACTTTCTGATGTGATGGAGTTTGGTTTGACTGATTAATTTTAGTTCTTCTGCTTCACAGAAGAGAAAGTGAGAGAGAGAATGACCATGATAAATTGATATATTAAAGTTTTGATTAATGGTTACTTTCTATTCAGTATAATTATCAGGTGATAGTTTCAATGAAAGATGCTAGGAAATGAAACTTTTCACTCTAGATAACCATCCACCCTGTCTGGCAAGAAAAATGGGTCTCTATTTTCAACATATTACAGTGAACCAAGGCCAATGGAGGGAGAACATACCGTTTGTGAATTCTGAAGGATAAGATTGATTTGAAAATGTGCTTGTCCAAATTAAGTTGTGAAAGAAATTCTGATGACCCATAAATAAATAAATAAATGAAATGAAACTGCATGCAAAAGATAAAGAAACAACAATTCTTGAAAGCAAAGCTTGTTGATTATCCATGCTTGGAAAAGGATTATTCATTAACAAAAACATATGCACATTTATTTTTAAATGCAAAAAATAAATAGGAATAAAATATGCATAATCTATTAACATGTGGACAAGTTCTTACTGATTGCATTTCTTTCCTCACCCCATGAAATAGTCTTGCAACCAACTGCCCATGAAGTTGTTGGTGAGCTTCATTACCACTGCAGACTCATCAAAAAGAGGCACAATTGGGAAAAGATAGAAAACAGCGGCAAACACTAGACCTTTCTCAGAGACTCAGACTTTAAGGTCAGAAGGGACCATCATGATCATCTTGTCTGACTTCCTGCACATCGCAGGCCATAGAACCTCACCCACCCATTCCTGTAATAGACCCCTAACCTCTGGCTGAGTTACTGAAGTCCTCAAATCATGGTTTAAAGACTTCAAGTTACAGAGAATCCATTATTTAAATGAATTTAAGCCTCCAAGTGAACCATGCCACATGCTGCAGAAGAAGGAAAACCCCCCCCAGGGTCTCTGCCAGTCTAATCCGGTTAGGCTAAACAAGCCAAGCTCTTTGAATGTCCTCTCATAAGTTAGGTTTTCCATTCCTAGTAGCCCTTATTTGCATCTGTTCCAGTTTGAATTGCTCTTTCTTAAACACGGGTCACCAGAATTGCACACACTATTCTAGATGAGGTCTTTGTATAACAGTACTAACACTTCTGTCTGTACTGGAAATATCTCATCTGATGCATCCTATGACTGTATTAGCATTTTTCACAGGTGCATCACGTTGGCAACATATAGTCATCTTGTGTTCAACGAATACACCTAGGTCTTTCTCCTCCTCTGTTACTTCCAACTGATATGTCCCTATCTTACAGCAAAACTTCTTGTTGTTAGTTCTTGAATCCATGACCTTGCACTTGCACTATTAAATTTCATCCCATTTCTATTACTCCAGTTTACAAGGTCATCCAGATCTTCTTGTATGATATTCTGGTCCTCCACCGTATTGGCAGTACCTCCCATCTTTAGGTCATCCATAAATGTTATTAGGATGCTCTCACTTTTTGTGCCAAGATTAATAATAAAAATTTTAAATAAGATTGGTCCCAATACTGATCCCTGAGGAACTAAACTAGTAATCTCCCTCCAGCCTGACAGTTCACCTTTCAGTATCACCTGTTGTGGTCTCCCTGTAACCAGTTCCGTATCCATCTTTCAATTCTGATGTTAACCCTCCTCTTCTCCAGGTTAATTAATAATTTCCCATGTGGAACTGTATCAAATGCTTTTCTGAAATCTCGGTAGATTAGATCTATGGCATTTCCTTTGTCTAAAAAATCAGTTATCTTCTCAAAGAAAGAGATCATGTTGATCTGGCACGATTTACCTTTTGTAAAATCATCTTGTATTTTATCCCAATTACCATGAACCTTTATGTCCTTAAATACTTTCTCTTACAAAATTTGTTCCAAGCCCTTGCATACAACTGAGATCAAACTAACAGGCGTGTAGTTTCCTGGATCACTTCGCCACCCCCTTCCTTAAAAATAGGAACTGTATTACAAATTCTCCAGTCATAGGTTTACAGATTCATTAGAAATCCTTGCTTTTGGGCTTGAAACTTCCTGTGCCAGTTCCTTTCATATTTTTGGATGGAGATTATTTGGACCCCCAGTTTAGTCCTATTAAACTATTTAAGTTTGACTTTCACCTCAGATATGGTAATTTTTACTTCCATATTCTGATTTCCATTATCCACCCTGCTCTTCATTAGTCTCATTAAAAACCAAGGCAAAGACCCAGTATTGAAAACAGAATAGTGGCTTTCAACACAAAGGACACCGCACTGCAGAAAACAACTTAAAAGATGAAGTGATGGAGAGTTATGACCCAGTAAACAAACTTGAACATGTTAATCTGTGGGTATGAGCCTCGATACTAACTAAGGCCATGTCTATACTACAAAGTTCAGCTGATGCAAGTTACATCAACGTACAGTCTCGAACTTTTGTATATTGCTTGGGGAAATGCACACTTGGCTGCTTGCATCAATAGGCACTGACAGAAAAAAATTAGTCAGTGCTTAGCACTAACCTGCAGCAAAGCTCTCCCACTCCCACCCAGTGCCTCCCATCTGCCACAGATCAGTTGTTCCACGATGTACAGGAGGCGTTGGGAGGGAGGGGGAGGAGCAGGGACAGGGCACGCTTGGGGAAGGGGGTGGAAAGAGATGGGGAGGCAGCAGGGTGATGGCAGAGCAGGAGGGGTGGGTCTTGGGGGAAGGAGTGGAGCGGGGTGGCGCCTGGGGCTGAGCTGGGGTTGAGCACCTACGAGGAAAATTGTAAGCCAGTGCCTGTGCTTACCTCAGCACTGCGTGGTTGCATTGATGTAGAATGTAGTGCACCACAGGTAAGTATGTTGTCTGCCCCATGCTGCTGTATGGCACAATGCCATTGTGATATTTTGCAGTGCTTTGTGAGATACCACTGATTTTCCTACGGATTTCTGGGAGCTAGCAGTCAAGTTCCCACCATTTCACTTTTTTCATCCCATAATGCTTGCCCCATCCCATAATTTTCACAACATTGAAAACTCCCACAGTCATGTGTGCCACTTTTCTGTCTCCCCATCTCTCTGGCAGAAGCATAGACCCTGAACAGTTCAGAGCAATTCTCATGCATGTTACTGATATAGATTGCACCATTTTCCTGTATTTGCAAAACTTGAATGACTACTACTAAAATCACTGAAAGGTGGATATTGTTGAAGCACAATAACAAGACATAGGACTGGAATGGATCTCGAGAGGTCTTCTAGTCCAGTCCACTGCACCTCAGGCAGCACTAAGTATTATCTAGACCATCCCTGACAGGTGTTTGTCTATCCTGCTCTTAGAAATCTTCAACAGTGGAGATTCCACAACCTCCCTAGGCAATTTATTCCAGTGTTTAACCACCCTGACAGGAAGTTTATCTAATGTCCAACCTAAACTGCCCTTCTTGCAATTTAAGCCCATTGCTTCTTGTCCAATCCTCAGAGGTTAAAGAGAACAATTTTTCTCCCTCTTTCTATGTACTTATCATGTCCCCTTTCAATCCTTTCTCTTTTCTCCACACTAAACAAATCCAATTTTTTCAATTTTCCCTCATAGGTCATGTTTTCTAGACCTTTAATCATTTTTGTTGCTCTTCTCTGGACTTTCTTCAATTTGTCCACATCCTCCCTGAAATGTGGCCCCCAGAATTGGACACAATACTCCAGCTGAGGCCTAATCACTGCAGATTAGAACAGAAGAATTACTTCTTGTGTCTTGCTTACAACACTCATGCAAAGGCAGCCCAGAATGATGTTTGTTTTTTATGCAACAGCGTTATACTGTTGACTCATATTTAGCTTATAATCCATTATGACCCCCAGATCCTTTTTTGCAGCACTCCTTCCTAGGCAGTCTTTTCCCATTTTGTATGTGTGCAGTGGATTGTTCCTTCAAAAGTGGACTACTTTGCATTTGTCCTTATTGAGTTTCATCCTAGTTTCCTCAGATCATTTCTCCAGTTTTTCCAGATCATTTCGAATTTTAATCCTATCCTCCAAAGCACTTGCAACCCCTCCCAACTTGGTATCATCCGCAAACTTTGTAAATGTACTCTTTATGCCATTATCTAAAAATTAATAAAGATATTGAACAGAAATTGATCCAGAACTGCAGGACCACACATGATATACCCTTCCAGCATGAGTGTGAACCACTGGTAACTACTTTCTGGGAATGGATTTCCAACCAGTTATGCACCCACCTTATAGTAGTTCCACCTAGGTTGTATTTCCCTACTTTGTTTATGAGACGGTCTTGCGAAATAGTATCAAAAGCCTTACTAAAGTCAAAATATACCAAACCTACTGCTTCCCCCCATCCATGAGGCTTGTCACTCTGTCAAAGAAAGCTATTAGGTTGCTTTGACACAATTTGTTCTTGATAAATCCATGTTGACTGTTACTTATATTATTCTAGGTATCTGGAAACTGAAGTTAAGCTGACCTGTAATTCCCCAGGTTGTCCTTATTTCCCTTTTTATAGATTGGCACTGTATTTTCCCTTTTCCAGTCTTCTGGAATCTCTCCCATCTTCCATGACTTTTTGAAGATAATTGCTAATGGCTGAGATATCTCCTCAGTCAGCTCCTTGAGTATTCTAGGATGTATTTCATCAGGCCCTGGTGACTTGAAGGCATGTAACTTGCCTAAGTAATTTTTAACTTGTTTTTTCCTTGTTTTAGACTCTGATCCGACTTCATTATCACTGCCATTCATTGAGTTAGATGTCCTGTCATAAACAGATTGTTAAGAGTTAATGTCTCTTTTACCTGTAAAGGGTTAACAAACAGGGAACCAAACACCTGACCAGAGGACTAATCAGGAGACAAGATACTTTTAAATTTAGGTGGAGGGAAGCTTTTATGTGGGTTCTTTGTCCATTGTGTGTTCTTCTCTTGGGGGTCTGAGAGAGACCAGACATTACTATAGGCTCTCTAAGTTTCTGTTCAAATAGTAAGTAAGAACAGGTGATTTTAGTCTTTTTTATTGTTTGTCTCTATTTGCAAATGTGGATCTGGCTGGTTACCTTTTATATGTGTAGTTGCTGGGAATATTTTGATTTGTATTGGTACTGGGGGGAAAGTTTCTTTCTGGTGTCTGTAAGCTATAGGACCCTGTAATATTTACATCTTGAAGTTACAGAGATAATTCTTTACTTTTTCCTTTCTTTTATTAAAAGATTTCTTTTTAGAGAACCCGATTGATTTTTTTCTTGTTTCCCTTGTTTTATCCCAGGGGATTGGGATAACTCACCAGGACTGGTGGGGGGAGACGGGAGGGGGGAGAGGTAGAATCTCTCTCTGTTTTCCTTGAATCTGTTTGCCTCTTTGTGGAAGGGAAGGGACATGCTTCTCTGTATTGTGATTTAAAGAGTTTGGATCAGTAATCTCTCAGGATAGCCCAGGGAGGGAAAGTCTGGGAGGGGGAAAGAAGGGGGAATGGTTTATTTCTCCTTGTTTTAAGAACCCAAGGGATTTGGGTTCTTGGGGTCCCCAGGGAAGGTTGGGGAGATCAGAGTGCCCCAAAACACTATATTTTTGGGTGGTGGCAGGGCTATCAGATATAAGCTGGTAATTAAGCTTAGAGGATTCATGCTAGTTTCTCATTTTCTGAACTCTAAGGTTCAGATCTGGGAAGGAATGCTATGACATGTCCAATTGCTACTAAACTATTTGGTGATAACTGAAACAAAGAAGTCATTTAATACTTCTGCCATTTTCACATTTTCTGTTATTATCCCCCCTCCCCCCATAGACTTGCTTCCCAGGGGTTTTTACCTACCAGCTCTCTGAGTTTGCTAAAGTCTGCCTTCTTTAAATCTATTTTCTTTATTGTGCTGTTTTGCCTCCTACAATTCCTTAGAATCATGAGTATGATCATTACATGATCACTTTCATCCAAGCTGCCTTCCACTTTCAAATTCTCAACCAGTTTTTCTCTGTTTGTCAAAATCAAGTCAGAACAGCCTCTCCCCTTATTTCTCCACCTTCTGAAATAAAAAAATGTCTCCAGTACATTACAAGAACTTGTTGAAAAATCTGTGCCTTGCTGTATTATTTTCCCAATAGATGTCTGAGTAGTTGAAGTCCCCCAGCACGACCAAATCCTGTGCTTTGCATGATTTTGTTAGTTGCTTATGTTAATGGACACAATGAAAAAAAATGCCAGGTTGCTGCTGGCATTCACAGAGCAGCTCCACACGGTGGATTGCTGCTCTGGGCCCAAGAAATGAGCACTGCCTGGTGGGATTGCATAGCAATATAGGTTTGGGATGATAAGCAGAGGCTATGTTACTTTTGCATATGAAAGGCCATATTCCTGAATCTGTGCAAAGCTCACTCCAGATCTCCAGCACAGCGACACCAAATTGAGAGCAGCATTGACGGTAGAGAAGTATGTAGTGATCATGCTCTGGAAGCTTGTAATACCAGATTTGTATCAGTCATCCAAGTGTGTAAGGCCATTTAGTGTATCCTCCACAGCGTCTCTTCGTAATGTGTAGGAAATAGTGCTGGATTTGTAGTAATGGGATTTCCAAACTGAGATGGAATGATAGACCTCAGACATCACCCTATTCTGGCACCATCCCCTCTTGCCAAGAAGTACATCAGCAAAAAAAAGAGATTTTTTTCCCATGGTTACACAAGCACTAGTGGACTACCAGGGACTCTGCAATGATATCAGTGTAGGCTAATCAGGGAAGATGCATGACACTCACATCTTTAAGAACACAGAACTTTTCAAAAAGCTGCAAGCAGGGACATTCTCTCTTGACTGATGCATTACCACCGGTAATACTGAAATGCCAATAGTAATTCTAAGCCTTCACCATTTTCTCTTGGCTCATGAAGCCATGCACTGGTCATCTCAGCAGCACCAAAGAAACATTCAGCTACCAGCTCAGCAGGTACAGAACGATTTGTGATTGTGCTTTTGGAGACTGAAGGGTCACTAACCTAAATTGTAGTGTAGACCAGCCTTAAGAAAGTCATATACATTTCTGACATAAATTGATATCTGTGGGTCTTTTGGGTATAGTAACTATTCAAGCCAGAAACACAGGCCCATTTCATACCCCCAACATATGTGTGTGGAGGTTTAACCACCTCCTTTGGCATTGCTCACTCCTTCCTAGAACCCCATGTTTACCTCTCTGCTAGTTCAGGATTTGTGCTGAACATAGGGATGGGCGCAGGGTCCAGGCTGTCCATGTTCAGTGGAGGTTGGGCTGAGTGAATATATATCACTTTTCCTAGAGCTCTGTGTGACCTAATCCGATAAACTAATGTAGCCTGGGACTGTATTACCTCTTCCCAGGAGCCCTCTGTCCACACGGTCCATGTTTCTGCAAGCAGTGAATATAGCATTCATTTGATATCACAGTTTCTGTGGGGTGCACTCAGGAGAAGATGTGGTGTTGCTCTTGTGGAAATTCATTCCTGAAGGTACAATATGGACCCATAGGAGCAGGTTTGAGAGATTGTGGTGGGAAAACTTACTGGAAATGGAAATGTGGATAAATATAGGAACTCAATCTCCATGCTGTAAATTTAACCACTACATTCAATTTCTAAAAAAAGGTTTTAAAAATATATTTATCATATTGACAAATATTTAGATATGAAATAGAAAAAGCTCTTTGGAGAAGTGGACATGTTTAGTGGGAGACTGAATGTTTCTTCTGTTAGAGGTTATATGAGAGACATATGTTCAGCTTATTATAAGTAGAAATGGGGAAAGGAAGAGGCGTTTAGGGTTAAGAAAAAATCAGGGCTAGATATGTTTGATATTCAACAACTTTGAATCTTAAAACTTGTTTTCACTAGATTTTGACCCAAAAGACAGATTTCTGCCATCCTGAATAGAAGAAATTACAAATGCTCCAAGAAATTTTCACCATCTTGTAATATAAGCTCACAAAGAAGACTGTCTTGTGATACATTGGCTGCAACTAACGTCAAACCAGAAAATAGAGAGACAAGGTGGGTGAGGTAATATCTTTTATTGGATGAACTTGTTTGTCAGAGAGAAAAGCTGCAATGATCCAAAGAAGAGCTCTGTGTAAGCTTAAAAGCTTGTCACTTTCACCGACAGACATTGGTCCAGTAAAAGATACCACTTCACCCACTTTGTTTCTCTAATATCCTGGGACCACCAGGGCTACAATAACACTGCATACAAACCAGAAAATAGGCATCTTCAGGTTTTGTATCCATTTCAGATTAAGATTCAGATTATTAGTCCATTTCTAATAAAATCTGTGCTATAAGGTCTATTGAGTTATTGTGCTGTACTGAAAGCAAGAGAAACAGTTGGCCAGAGATCAGCTAAGTTTGTTTCTTATTATAAATATGGTTTGAATTGTTATGGAAATTGTGTTTTGAAATATTTTAGGCACAAGAGATTTTCTTTATCTGGTTGGTGTCAAAGCTCTTAAGAGTTGATGTTCATTCTTTTGTACATTAAGAACCTTTATAAAGGGTAGATAAACTACTCCATTTGTACAAAAAATGATTCTTTTCAAATGCCATCTTACATGACTTAAGATATGGCAACTTGCAGTAGAATAAAAATCATTTTGGCAAAGCCTATCCATGTATCAATTTGTGCAGACAGAGATAAAAAGTTTTGCACTCAGTCCCATCACTTGAATTATGGGGAATGGATATCTATTTCAGGAGTATCCTCTATAATATTATCTTATCATTACTCCATAGGTCTTCATTTTCAGCTTCCTCTGGGTATTATTTCAATTTAAAAAATCATCATTTTTGTCTTTTCAATTTATCTCCTTGTTCTTTTAAAGCTTAGTTAGACTAAAATCCAGTAGAATAAAAATCATTTTTCTTTTCAATTTTTCTTTTTGAGCTAGTTGTAGGAACATTCATATGAAAAAAAAATCATTTGTCATCCAGTTCTTTTAAGGCCTGGATATAGCAAAATTTAGAAGGAAAAAAAACTCTTTAGTTATCTGTGAAGATATACTATCTTCTTAAAGTAACAAACATGGTATAGAGAATGTGTACAGGTAAGTAGAGGAAGTACAGGTAAGTAGAGGAAGATAGAAGTCAGTGGGTGACTTTAAAACCATACCTCTCAGTTTATACCTAGGAGTATGAGCCCAATTCTGCATTATTAATGCACTCGGATGTTCCACAGATTTAAGTCAGAGCTTTGGGTCTACAAAGGATGCATGATCTAATGTGTGACTGTTGAATGGGCAAGTAATGTCTTATGACTCTACACTCTAGTGAAACCAACAATGTTTCTTATAGGATTAGAGCTAAGAAAACTGCTTTGAGTAAGAACTGACACACTGGTCAGTTACTCAGGACATGCAAATAACCTTTTGTGAGATTTAAAAATGTTTGACAAACTACTTTTGGTGTGATTCAGACCAGAAGAACCTGAACTGCACTGCTGTAGTGTAACCTGGCAGAACTCACCCCCACAGCGCCTCCTGCTGGTCACTCCTGGGAATTAGCTCAAAGTTGCAGTTGGAGTGCCCTCTGCAGGCCGGTGATCTGCCCTCTGCTACTGGCCCGTGTCCCTCCCTGGACCCCAGTGCCCCTTTTATGTGGGGTTCTGCCCCCCTGGCAGTAACCTCTTTCTCTTAGGGGTTTCCCCTCCCTGGGAACCCCCCACCCTCTATCCCCACTTTGCTTCAGTGTAGGCTACTGCCAGTCATTGTCTAGCCCCACGGCCTGGGGCAGACTGCAGTATCAGCCACTCATCATCACAAAGGGGTTTGGACCTGCTGCCTTGGCCTACGCCTGGGTTGCACCCTACAACCCCAATACCTCCTGGCCTAA
Source organism: Chelonoidis abingdonii (assembly GCF_003597395.2). NCBI lineage: Eukaryota > Metazoa > Chordata > Testudines > Testudinidae > Chelonoidis > Chelonoidis abingdonii. The sequence continues at coordinate 64,823,720 of NC_133778.1, forward strand.
TTCTAGGCCACAGCCTGGGGCTTTCCACGCAGGAGCTCCCCAGCTCCTCTGCCTTTCCCCAGCACTGCTTTACTCTAGGCATCTTATCTCAGCTTCCAGCAGCCAGGCCCTTCTCTCTCTGAACACAGAGAGAGAGACTCTCTGGGCTTCTGGCTTCTCTGCCCTTTTATAAGGGCCTGTGGCTCAGTTTGGGGCATGGCCCCAGCTGCTGCCACTTCCCCCAATTAGCCCAGCTCAAAAGGCTGCTTGCTCCAGCCCCAGCCCCTTTCCTGGGCTGTTTTTAACCCCTTTAGGGCCGGCGCGGAGCAAGATCCACTCTGCTACATTGTATGGAATACTACTAATTCAGCTGCAACTAGGCAGTATTAAAGAAATTTCATTGAGACACAATGATCCTCCCCAGACAATATGTGGCATTTAGGTTGCCAACTTTCTGCTATACAAAGCTGACACCCTTGCCCCCTGCCTGGCCCTTGCCCCCTCCTACCAAGCCCCATCCATGCGCCACCTCTCTCAAGGCCACACCCTGCTCCACTTGCTCCCCCTCAACTCATTCTTTTTCATCAGGCTGACTCAGGGGGCTGGTGGTGCAGGAGGGGTGTGGGACTTGGGTGGTGCCATGGATGAGGGTGTGGTTTTGCAAGAGGGGCTCAGGCTGCTATGGGGTAGAGCGAGGAGTTCAGAGATAATGGTGAGGCGTGGGCATTCAGGCTGAGGGTGGTGTGGGGAGGTGGGTTTGTGTCCTGACTTCGGTGCCGGGAGGATAGGGGGTACAAGGCTCTGGGCTGGGCAGGGGTAGCTCTCTGCGAATATTAACTTAACCCCCCAGAAAAAGGCCTCTCATCATATGCATCTACCCCGACCAGTAGGTCCCGCCCATTTTGTCTAAACCCATATCCTTACCCCCCCCTTATCCTTCATCCTCCTCATGTCCACCAAATTATTAATATCTCCTAAAAGAACAGCTAGCTACATAATCCCCCATGCTATGAGTTGTTATTACTAATATGAGATATACGAGGGGGCTCCAGGCTGGGGGGTAGAGCTGAGGAGTTCAGAGTATGGGAGGGGGCATCAGGCTGAGGTGGGGGTTGGGGTGTGGGAGGAGGTACAGGCTCTGGGCTGGGCATGGGGGTTCTGGGGTGGGGCCAGAAATGAGGGGTTCAGGGTGTGGGGAGTGGGGAGTATGGGCTGGGGCACGGGGTTGGAGTACAAGGGGGTAAGGACTCTGGTGGGAGTGAAGACACTGGGATGGGGCTGGGGATGAGGAGTTTGCGGTGTAGGAGGGGGCTCCAGGTTGGGACCGAGGGGTTCGGAGGGTGGGAGGGGGATCAGGTCTGGGACAGGAAGTTGGTGTGTGTGCGGGGGGAGTGAGGGTTCCGGCTGGGGGTGCGGGCTCTGGGATGGGGTTGGGGATAAGGAGTTTGGGGTATAGGAGGGTGCTCCAGGCTGGGATCAAGGGGTTCGGAGGTTGGGAGGGGGATCAAGGCTGGGGCAGGGGGTTGGGGCCCGGGAGGGGTCAGGGGTGCAGGCTCTGGGTGGTGCTTACCTCAAGCAGCTCCTGGAAGCAATGGCATGTCTCCCTACCCCTGGAACACCTATTGGCCAGAAAAGGAGCTGCAGGGGCAGTGCTAGGGGTGGGGGAAGCATGTAGAGTCCCCTGGCTGCCCTTACGCGTAGGAGCTGGAGGGAGGGGACATGCTGGCTGCTTCCTGGGAGCCGTGCAGCATGAAGGCTAGTAGGGAGCATGCTAGCCCTGTCGCGTGGCACCACCAACCAGACAGTGAATTGCCCGGTCAGAAGTTCTGGTCGAAAACCAGACACTTGGTCACCATAATGAGCAGCCTGATTCCTGATTCAAGAGGTTCAGCTATACTCCAGAATAGCATCCCACATTTTTCAATTGTTTGGATCGAACAAAAACCTGCTTGAATCTTTTTTTTCCCCTCTGAGATTTGAAAAAAAGTTTTATAAGGAGTGAAGTTGTCAAAATCCTTTGTACTGCAATATGAGAACTGATACGCTGAGTTATCCAAGGACTATTTGTGATATCTCAAAATGAGGAACTTGACTTATAGGAATCCAGATGGTAAAGAAAGAGATGGATTTGGAGAGAGCAAGGTTCTTATAAATAAGTAGTAACAGGATTTAGTACGTTAAAAACTATGGTTCTACAAATTATGAGTGTAAGTAGTCCCTTTGACACCAATGGGTTAACACAGGTTAATTGTTAACTACTTACCTGCATGTTTGCATGATCAGAGCCTGTATCTCATTGATTTTAATGGGAAGCAATTTCAGATCTTGTAGAGAAACCATAGTTTCCTTATAGACTGTGGAATGCATGATTTCAAGATGATAAATATATGTACCACTGACAGCTGACAACTGAATAATGATCAGCTTTTTAACACCAGCTCCATATTTATTACTTTATAAATATTGTGAAGCCTTGTCAAAGCTTTGGAGTGTATTACATCTGCAAAATATAGGTCTAATTTCAGTTGTTTCAAGATACCGATGTACTTTCATTTTGAAAATTGATGAAAGCATTAAGTTCTGAACTGGAATGTTGATTCTAATGGAAACAAATGGCACCATTATTTCATAGTTTGAAGTTTCAGTAAACTGAAACCTCACATAGAGGGTTATCTTGTTAAAGGAGAAAAATTAAAGCAATCAGCTTGCAAGGCCTACACAACACAGATTCAGCATGTTAGTGTTTAAAAATGTGTTTTTAAAGCTAGACAATTAGAAAGTCAATAACAACAGGGATAACTCAGTTAGACATAAACAACTAATATCAGCACATAAAAATATTTGATTTCATTTCTACAATGTGCCACTGATGTAAACTAAGAATACTCATTATATGAAATTGATACAAGACAGACTCTGTTGTATTAGTTATGATAAAATAACTGCAACTGCTTTGGAGGACAGGGTCATAATTCAAAATGATCTGGACAAATTGTAGAAATGGTCTGAGGTAAACAGGATGAAGTTTAACAAAGACAAATGCAAAGTGCTCCACTTAGGAAGGAACAATCAGTTTCACACATACAGAATGGGAAGAGACTGTCTAGGAAGGAGTATGGCAGAAAG
>NC_133778.1:64835900-64896275 GCF_003597395.2 Chelonoidis abingdonii
GCCCTTTGTCCACCAAGAGATAGCCCAGCCGTGGAAAGCTCCACTTGCTAGTAATAGCTGCTTACATGCTATTAGATAAAGGTATATTTACTAGAAATGTTTTGCTGCTTTGGACTCGTTCCCGCTTTGAGTTAGCAACGTGCAGAGTCCCCGTTGCGGGTGTGTTTCTTTACCTTCATTAAAAGCCATATCACTCACCGTGTGTGTGTGTGTGTGTCGTCCTGTAGAGCACTCAGGCACTAAACATTTGGCGCAGCGAGCAGGGTGCTTTGCGGGACGATGCTGTTGTGGCAAAGGTAGGGGTTGCGGGGAAGCCACCGCTGTCACTACAGCGCATACCTGGTGGCCCCAGAAGGAATGCTGGGGCCCGTAGCGCAGGTTTTGGTAGGGTGGACAGCACTGCCGAGTGGCCAGAAGTGAGGCAGGCGGCCGGGTCACCCCCAGCACACAGCTGATGGAGGCCTTACAGCGCTGCGGGTGAACCGGCGTTCAGGGACGGAAAGGCGGGCTATGGGGGAGGTTGGATGGCTCCTCCTGACCGCATCCGGGCCAAGATGATGAGGTTGCTCCGCTGCAGCGAGCCTCGAGGGAAAGATGCGGAGTGTGCAGCCAGCTGACACCCGCCATAGCACAAGCCGTTGTCACCTCCAAGCGAGTGATCCAGGAGCTGACGCGGCGATGTGAGGTGTTGGTAGCCCGGTAGCCACCGGAGATGGCTCAAGCTTGGGCGGAAGCCCGTAACCACAGCCCAAGTCCGTGCTGTGACAGCCGCTCATTTTGGACCCTGAGGCGTGGGACGGGAATATTTGGGGCTCGTCTCCCCTCAGATGAGGAGGACGAGCACGAGCCGGCAGCAAGAGTAACACGCCCACCGGTAAGAGAACTGAGGCTGAAGGCGGTCGGCTCCAGCGCAGGTGGTGCGGACCTACAAGACCAGTGAGCTCCAGGAGATCGTCAAGATGTTCCGGCAGAGCCAGGAGAAGGTGTGCTGCGCCGGCTGGTCGAGTGTGGGACAACGCAGGACAGACGGTGCTGCTCCTGCGATATGAATTGCAACAGCTGGGCGTCATGGCACAGGATGCACAGGTACGGGCGGAAATGGCTAATCCCCCAAACCCAAAGGATGCGAACGGGCAGGACGAGAGAATCCCCGTCCCTCTACGCTGCTGACAGGCGCTGTAAGCACAGTCTACCCCTTGGCAGGGGAATTGGAGGCACAAGTAGGCCCTGGAAAACCATACGAAAGGGGTGCAGGCCCTGCGCCAGCTGGGTATGGCCTGGGCGGTGGCAACGGGAGGTATGGACGACCCGATGACATACCGGTCACTAAAGTCCACCAAGGTCGCTTTTTGTGCGGACTGCCCCGATGATCAAGCCCTCCCTCTTAGCCGTAGTCATGGCAGCGGATGGGCGGGTTGGCGAATTGGCAGCCACCCTTATGCAGTTGGAGACGGCTTGGCCGGGGCCGACCGAAGCCGTTCGCGGCTGCAAGGGACAGCGAAACCAAAGGACAGGCCGGGCAGGGAGTGGAGAAGGGGGAGCTGCACGTGCCCCGAAGGTCCTGTGGTTCGACCTCTTACAGGAGGAGTCCCCCAAGACGAAATAGACAGAAACTACGCTGACCTGTACAAACGATGGATGCAACGCCCGCCTCCAAGCGGAGCACGGGCCAGGGAGAGAGAGGACCGTAGAACCGAACAGGCCAGCGGAGCCGTCCGCTCCCGCCGCAGAATGGCAGCTATCCGTCCCACTGAGGGAGTGGTGGGTCCTCCGCCCGTGCGTGGCGCAGCCACGTATGGGAGGGAAGCGGGGACGAACGCCCTACGTGCCCTTCAGGATTCGTTGGCCCAGGGGAGGGATCCAAACACGTCTGGAGCTCCTGGACACCGGCGCCGAAATGACGATTCTGCACTCCAGCGCAGTAACCAAGGCGAGCCACTCTTGTGAAGGGCCTGGGTGGGGCTGAAACCCGGCATATGGATTACAGTCCTTTGACTTTGGGAAAGCTCCTCTTTTCAAGCGACGGTATTAGCAGCGGCGTGGGAGAGTACATCTTGGGCATCGACATCCTCCAGGGTCGCTCCGTTGACACGCAATATGGCCTATTCGCCTTCGCATCCCCGGATGTGAGCGCGGAACGGGTGCGGAAGTGCGGACCTACGATTTGCGGGCGCCCCGTGGTGGGAACCTGATAGTGCTGCCCAAAGGCTAGCAACACTTTCCCAAACACACAGAAGCTCCCAGGCAAAGCGGTTCTGACCAGTTACATACAGCATGCACTAGTACACAGCAACCTTTAATAACCTGTCCTTGAGAAGGCGAACAGCCCTAGCTAAACCATAACAAAATCTTCCGCAGTCCCTTACAATCAGAAATTGATCATATCTGGTAACGTGAGCAGCAATCACAGCATGTTTGCTGCCTAGACATGCTTAAGGGCTTTGTAGGCATTATAGAAGAGATGAGTTTAAAGAATGGATTTGAAGTAGGACAATGGAAAATTCAGTGCATTTTCAAACTTAAAACAATGTCAGTGTCTTTATATATATTTTTAAGATGTTTACCAGGCCGGGCATTTTTAGATCTATAGTGCCTTTCAGCCTCATTTCACATAAACCTCTACATTTCAACATGGCAATTAAAGGTCCTGCCTTCAATAGAATTTTTGCTTCATAAAGGAACGCAAGGGGTGGTTCACTATGATTTGGTATTATCAGTGTTGTATTTTATTTTAATCAGTAGTTCTGTATCATGTTTCCATCACTCTGCTTATTCATGAAGTAACAGTATATTGTATAGGGTTTTTTTAATAAGACATGCATTGACCAACTTTCCCCACTAGGGTGTACAAACAGTCTATGCAATTTCTAAATGATGGTGTAAGAATTATATTAATTCTGCATAAAGCACAACGGCAACAAGCCAGCCCAAATTAATCAGTGTTCTCTAAAACAAGCAAGCAGATGGAGCGAGATGGATTTCTGAAAAAAGAATCTCATGAACAAAATCTAGAGATTGCTGCATGTTAGGGCAAATTGGAGCGTATATATCAGTTTTTTACAAACTATGGAAACTTCACGTTGTAAAAATTACCGTGAATTACAAATCTCGAGAAGACTGCCCATCCAGTAGAACACAATGAAAGGATTGAAAATCAGTGCAAGTCTCACACAAGTCTCCTTGGAGAAAGCCCATCAACTTTTTTGAGCATGGTGCTGTATTAAGATATATCTATATAGTGAATACACTCAATAATCCTTTTTTCCTTTTTTGTAAACTCATATTATTTAATGTTAAATCCAGGTGCAAATGGATAGATAAACTCTTTTGTACATGCAGACATAGTAATTTTGAGTACCTCTGTTTACATCTTAAAGGGGTCTGATTTTTCCAAGGATGGATGCACAGCACTTTCAAAAAATTAGGCCCCTTTCACAGTATCTCAAGCGGGGTGCATGAAAATTAAAGCCACCAAAAATCACTAGTCATCTTTAAAAGTCTTGGCCATAAATTGCATCCCACTATGTCATGGAGCTCAAATACTTTTGTAATAGGGGAAAAGATGACTAGTGTGGCATCGTGTGCTACACGGAGAATTCATTACTAGGGGAGGGCAAACCGCATCTCCACAGCTGTCCTTCCCTGGGAGGGGGCAACTTTAGATTTTCATGAGGCTCCATAGGATGTTTGCAGACCAAAACAGCTGCTGGAAAGCATGGCATCATTGCTCTCAGCACCCTGGCTAGTGCCACCCATATTTGGAGGGTGCCACCCTCCTGGCACATGGAAGGTTGTACATGATTTGGGTACAGACCTGCTACAGTGGGAGCTGAAGGGAAGGGCTTCACTCTTGATTTCTCATGCTAGATTAATCTAACTGTAACTTTTTAAAAATAACTTGAATAGAAACTGTACTATATATTTCTTTGCAGAACATAATTTAGTTTATGCAAATTCTGCACCTGGTCACATAGAAAACTGTTTTACACCTAGAGTGAAACTCTTTTGACCAATAATACCAAAACAAAGTTTTGCTTGAGTGTAATTCAGCTTCTTTACCAAAGAAGTGAAAACTATTTCTTTAAAAATAAAATTACATTGGGACCATTTAGTACTAAGCAAAATTGCTCTAAGGTCAATCTTTGGGGTCTGGGAGGAGTGAAAGTTCAAAGTGCATACTTGTACGTGAGGTTGGTTGAGGCACTTTTTATTTTTATTTTTTTTGTTGCAGACAACTCTAACCTCATCAGCAGTGTCTCAGCTGAGAGATGAGGCAGTTCATGGGATCCCAAGGCTTTAAATAATACTTTGGGGAATGTTGCCTAATATGGACCAGTTGAGAAGAAAGGCACAAACTGTTTTTACCCAGAACTCTTTGGGGAAGAGTGGGGGTAATAATATTTACAAACAACACTTTCTTTATATTGGTTAATGAGAGAGGGAAGGAGAGGCTGGATAAGGATTTGATTCTACTTTTCATAGATGCAAAGTACAGAATGAGTCAATCAGACATGGTGGGAGAGGATTCAGGAAAGAAGTGAAATAGTCTGTAACAGTCAAATCCTCAATCTTCCTGTCATCTTATTTGGGAGATGTTAAAGGGAAGTGTGTCTTGGGGAGAACAGAGATACTGATCAGAGCTTAATATTTTATCTGAGTCCAGGCATCACTTTTCAGTGTTAATTTTCTTTCATTAAGCACACAGGACTGGAGATTACAAACCTTATATAGCAGTTAAGCTGAAGAGTCCGCTATTAAATTGAAATGGGAAGGCATGTGGGTAAAAGTAAACCATTTGAACTCTCATTACAAGCCCTGGCTAAATCACTGTGAGAAACCAGGATTTTGGATTATTAAAAAACATTTCTTATGTCATAAGATTTGTTAGTTTCACTTTCTCATCTCAAAAGCAGGAGACGGGAAAAACAACTGTCTTTCCGTCTGAGTGTAGTGTTTGGTTGTGTTGGTTCCAGGATATTAGAGACACAAGGTAAGTCCTTAGAATATGTGCTCACTACTTATGGTAAACCACCTGTTCGATCTTGTGTTTCACTCTTAGTACCTTTCCCAGACCTGAAGAGGAGCACTGTATAGCTCAAAAGCTTGTCTCTCTGATCAAGAGACGTTGGTCCAATAAAAGATATTACCTGACCCACCTGTCTTTCAGTCTGGAATCAGGCAGCCTCATGGTATGGAAACAGCTCTGAGCAATGGGGTAGAAAACGTTGTCCTGGAAGTGGACATAAGGGATCTGTCCTTGACTGATTAAGACAGACTATCCATCACTCAGTGTCAGTTGGCTAGGCTGTACTCCCTGGTTGGGATTGATAGAAGCCATCGTGAATGTTTGAACTCCTTTCTTGAAGGGAAGGCTCAAAAATACAGATAAGAGCTTGTGAAGATTACAAGTTGACACAGGTCAAGTTGACACGTAGTCCCCCCCATACATCATGCGCAGTTGCCCTGAGCCAAGTACACCCCATCACCTTGGGGCTGCGGCAAGAGTGTGATAGACCCATGGTTAAGTCAATATGACTGCGTTCAGCCCCAAGGCTGTATGGCTCAATGGCCAGCGCCAATAGGGCTCCCTTCGTCTGTGGGAGAGTGAGGCCTACTGGCCAGAGTCAATGGGGTGCCCCGTGGCAGCAGGGAAGCACAGCCTAATAACCAAAGTCAGCAGGATTCCCCTTGGTGGCAGGGAAATATGGTCTAATGGGCAAAGTCAGTGGGACATCCCTTGGCTGCAGGGAAGTGTGGCTCAATGGCCAGAGTCAATAGAAGGGGGTTTGGTGGGCCATCCTCCAAAGGGGGGGTGGCTAGGTAAGGGGATCTGGGCCCTTCTTGCTCCACTGGGTCCCAGTCCAAGGCCCTGGTAGTGGTGAAGGGGTTCGCCCGCAACACACTAACTGCTGCAGGGACACTGGCTAGTCCCTATCTGGGCTACTTCCTACCTTGACTGCTACTGTTGAAGTTAAGTACACCTTGTCACATCAGTGTACAGTGCTTCTAGACTATGGCATCAATTTGCTGATTATACCAACCCAAGTGCTTCCTTTATTGTTGACTCCTTGTGGACTGTCTCTTGACTTAACTATCTTGCAGATATTTTGGTTTGACTCAAGCTAAACCCAGATAAGATAGAAGGCAATTGTTCTGGGTTGAGGGGAGAGAAGTACTGCAAGGGACGCACATCACAATCAGATTCTTCAACCTTCACTCATTTGAACTGCTGGCACTTTTGCTTTGAGTCCCAAAGTTTAAAATCAAATTACTTTGCCTCAAAAATTCTCAAACTCTTCTAGGATGTGCAAATAATTAAGACAGGTAATTGGATCTGATCCAATAGTCTCTGAAGTGAATGGGAATCTTTGCTTGACTTCAGTGGGCTTTGGATTAGAGACTTTGTGAAGAAACTGGCCTAATTGTTGAATCTAAATCTGACTCAGGCGCCATTATACCTTAATAGCCAAGTTGAAAATGAAATGAAAGAGTAGGCAAAAATAAAAAAGTTCTAGTTAATTGAGCTACCTTCTTGCCACTTGTGTTCTCATGCAGCCTGGAAACGGTAGGGAACAATAGCAATGATGCCATTTAAAATGTGAATGCATATCAATGAATAGCAAGATTAGTTCATACTGTCTTTTTGGGTTAAATAAAAAAATAATCTGAAATGACAGTGTCAACCAGCAAAAGTCCACATTATTCATGGCACAGAAAAATTGGTCTCATTAGCACTCCAGTTATAGATAGCTAACGCTTCAGCCCATTTCTAGTTCAGCTATAAAAATAAATTAATGACTCTTTATTTTTAACTGTTTAGCTCTCCCTCTGCTTGTGGATACAGTGTGGTCTTGGGGCTAGAGTACTCGACTGGGTGTCAGGAGACCTCTGTTCTCTTTGTAGCTCAACCACTGAACTGCACTGTGATCTCAGGCAAATGATTTCATATCTTGATGCTTCTGTTTGCCCTCTCACCCTTTCTTTATTGTGTCTATTTAGAATGTAAACCTTTAAGGCCAGGACTGTTACGTCAGTGCCTCGCATAGTGGGGCCCCATTCTTAGTGGCCTCTAGGTGCTGCTGTAATACAAATAATTTATAATAATTATGGAGACAAGAATGGGAATTGAATCCAAAATAATCAAAGTCTGAAGCCCTTTAGTCACCAGCGTTTCACAACATATGCAAACTTTTAAAAATTTTATTTTGGGGAGGGGTCTTGTAGCGGGGAGGTCACCCCGCTCCAGCCATGAGGGGGTTAAAGGCCAGCCCTGTTGAGAGGGCTGGGGCTGAAAGCCAATAGGAAAAGGCTGGGAGGCAGCCAATTAGGGCCAGGCTAGGCCCTAGAAAAGAGCTGCCAGGCCAGAATGCAAACAGTCTCTCTATAGCTTTGGAGAGGGATGGACCTAGCTGCCTGAAGGAGCAGGGGGACCTGAAGCTGAGCAGTGCTGGGGTAGGGCAAAAGGAGTTGGGGTGCTCCAGCCTGGTAACTCCACAGGCTGAAGCCTTGGTAAAGGCCTAAAGAGGTACTGGAGCTGCAGAGGTGGAGCCCGGGGATAGGCAGAGGCAGCTGGTCCAACCCCCTTGCCAATGATGAGTGGCCATTACAGACTGCAGTATGCCCCAGTGAGGGGGCTAGATGATGACTGGCAGTAGCCACTGAGTCAAGATGGGCACAGAGGGTTGGGGGTTCCCCTGGGAGGGGAGACTCAGAGTGTGGGGGCACTGCTGTGGGCAGAACCCCAAGGTAGAGGGCACCAGGGTCTGGGAAGGTCATGGGGCCTGCGGCAGGTAGGACACCGGCCAGCAGGAGACACTCTGAGGCTGGAAAGAGCTAATTCCCAGACAACCAGCAGGAGGCGTCGCGGTGGTGAATGCTCGACTTGCTACAGGTCCTAACAACTCTGTCATAAATATTCTGAAAATTGTGACTCAGCACCAGGGCCACATTAAAGCAATGAGATCCACTTGGCCCTTCCCTCCATCACCTGTATCCCTGAGAGGCATTGGCAGCTGCCTGGGGCTCCTCTTTCCCCCATGTAGCATGGCAACCTTTCCCACCCATGTGGAGGCCCCCTTCATGAAGGCAGGGGTAGCAGCAAGAGGGCCCCTTACCACTTACCCCAGGGTAAATCTATTTAGGTGTGAGAGCTGGGCCTACTGCACTCTTCTCCTACCACATATACAGTTCTCTACTAGTGTGATGTTGATGGGAACCTCTTGTAAAGTGGGACTTGGAGTTAATGCCTCGATGAGTTGCCTGGGGCAGTTCACACCACTTAGATGTATTGTTTCAGGCTGTCTTCAGATTCGGACAGATGTTGCTGCTTTAGTTACACTGTTTGTGTTTTCAAACTTTTCTTTGTAACCAATTTTTATTTGAATGAAAGAAAAGATTGGGATGTAATGACAATACTCTAAGAGTTGGGTCCCTAGGCACAAGCCTGTAGTTCCTCTATTTTAATTCAGCCTTGAGCAGTTTAGCCTCATTCTAGTCTATGGAGTAATGTAAATTTACAGCTAACCTGATGTTTTGTAACATAGAAATTGATTACAAACCATTAGGTTGTTGAGTGTCTGTGCACAGCTAACAATTTTCTTTTATTATGATGAACAATTTGCTGCTGTGATGTGAGGGGCTGTCAGGAGCCAGTCTGCAGCAGAGCCACTCTCCTGGCAGTCCACTGAGCTCAGCTGGCCCTGACAAAAGCTGTCTGACTGCACCATCTGATTGGCTGCAGGAATCTGCAGGCTCAGACTTAAGCTCAGTAGCAGCCATGGTCCAATGGCAACTCAATGTGTTCCTAGCCTGCAGCTAGAGCCCTCCACCAGGCCTGAGATCCTGTGGGTCCCACAGAACCCCTGCTATTATAGCGGGAGCAGGATAAAAATTCAAGAAACAATGCAGGAGCGGGTAGGCGTGGAACTGAGTATGCATAGCAGGATGGGAGCAGGATTAAAAATATAGTCCTTGTGCACCGCAAACAACATGAGTGCCCCAATCAGCAGCTGCTACTCCCTGGCCACCCAGCTTTGAAGGCAGCGCTGCTGCTAGGAGCAGTGCAGAAGAAAGGGTGGCAATCTAGATGCCTGGGGATGGCAGCATGTGGGGGCTTCCTATCGCCTTTACATGAAGATGCAGGGGCTTTCCAGCCATTTGCATGGAGGATTAGAGGTTTCTTTTATGTGGGAAAGGGGAAATGCAAGCACTGCTCAACACCTTCTAGGAGAGCACAAAGACTTCAATCCCTTTGCATGAATGGGTTGGGGCAAGGACTGGGTGCGTGCTGGTGGGGAGACATTTGCTGAGAGCAGCATGTACAGCCATTGCTGGGACAATTTTAGAGCCTTGCAGCAGAACTGGAATCCTGCGGCTTCAGCAAGACTTGCTGCCATAATAGTGGAAGGAGGGAAAAAATTCAAGAAACGATGTAGGAGCGTGTCAGAGTGGGTATTGTGGGGTGGGACAGGAGTGGGATTAAATAAAATAATTCCGCACAGGGTTCTATCTGCAGCTCCACTTGGCCCTGTCTCTGCCTCCACTGTCTTTAGCCTTGCCTCATCTTTTTCCTGACTTCTGACTCGCAGCTCAGACTTTTAGACCCACCTTCTGACTGCAACTCTGGCCAAGCCTTCGGTGTAGGCTTGGTTTCTGACTCCTGGCTCAGACCCTCTGCTGTGCCTTCTGACGGAGACTCCAGTTAACCCTTTAGCTTAGACTTCAGTCTTTGTTGCCCAGCTATGACCCTTGATTTCACTCCTGGACCTGCCCCATCTGGATTTAGCTCTCACTAGTAGACTGGCCTCTTGCTCCAACCACTAGGCCTGGCCACCCATTACTTGGCTGTTGATGGGACTAATAGTTCTTCCAAGGAAATTTGCAGGACAATTATTTATTAGCACTCAGAAAAAGGACCAAAGATAATATTTTCATGATCAATTTCATTACGTGAAAAGTGAAAAAATCATTTCTTTCATAATCAGGGTGGAAGGCAGCAGCTGTGTATCAGCACACAGCAATCCTACACAACAGTAGGAAGTGAAGAATGATATAACACTGTAACGAAAGTGCATAGGAAAATGTAGGTAGGAAAAATGACAGGAAGCAAAGTTAATCCCATGTAGAACACAGAGCTAGTATCTTTACTGTGCTATGTCAGTCAGTCTCAGGTGATAATTTTACACAACACCTAAAAGATGGCATCAGTTCATTAATGAATTTGGGCCCAATCTTGTGAGACGTTGGGTAGTTCCTGAGAGATGATGTTTGCCCTCAGCTGAGGGTGCACAGTGTGGAGAACTGGGAAATTCTGTATTATTTTTATGACTATGGTGTATTCCTTTGTGCATTTATTTATGATGAGCTATTTGTTATGGAGTTACATCAGATAGGACTGTCAGGAGAACCAAGAAGAAAAGGCAACACAATGGCCTAGATAAGGAGCACCCGAGCAAATGCTCAAACACAATAGTAGGTTAATAGCCATGAAGAGGCAATCCTTGGACCCAACCCTGGTTACAGAGCTATTTTGCCAAGGCTGGGAACCTGGAGATCAAAAGACAAATCAGATAAAAGATCTGCTGGGTGAAGGGGAGGGAGAATGTTGTCAGCTTCAGCAGGCTGTCAGACTGACAGAATCAGGGTCTGCAGCAAGCAAACAATTTGGTCACAAAGAGAATGGGGGGCTGGGTTGGGAGGGACACCAAGGTTAAGTCATTTCTGCCTAGAGCATTAAGAGAATGTCAAACATAGGTAAAACAGCTTGTGTGTGAGTCTCTCTGTTGTTTTAAATCCATTTCTCTGAGTTGGGCAAATAAATCCTACTTTGTACTGAGGAAGAAACTTTTGTGTCACTGCATTCTGTTACTGGCCACAGGCTCCTGAAGAGAAACTCTTGAAGTTGCCAGGCCCATTGGGCCTGTTAGGTATCCTGGTTGGTCACCAAGGAGTAGGGTTGCCCACTTTCTAATCACACAAAATTGTACACTCCTGTCCTGCCCCTTCCCCATCCCTTTTCTGAGGCCCCATCCCTACTCATTCCATCCCTCCTCCCTCTGTCACTCGCTTTCCCCCACCCTCACTCACTTTTACCGGGCTGGAGCAGGGGGCTAGGGTGTGGGGGAGGGGGATGAGGGCTCTGGTGCGGGGTGTGGGCTCTGGAGTGTGGCCAGGGATGACGGGTTTGGGGTGCAGAAGAAGGCTCTGGGCTGGGGTAGGGGGTTGGGATGCAGGGGGGGTATGGGCTCTGGGTTGGGATACAGGCTCTGGATGGGTCCAGAAATGAGGGGTTCAGGGTGCAGGAAAGGGCTCTAGGCTGGGGCAGGGGTTCGGGGTATGTGAGAGGACTCTGGCTAGGAGTGTGGGCTCTGGGGTGGAGCTGGGGATGAAAGGTTTGGGATGCAAAAGGGGGCTGGGGTTGGGGTGTTGGGCGGGGACAGGCTCTGGGAAGGAGTTTGAGTGTGGGAGGGGACTCTGGGCTGAGGTAGGGGGTTGGGGTTTGGGAGGGAGTGTGGGGTCACGGCGGCACTTACTGTGGCCACCAGGTCCCTGCAGCCCTTAGGAACATGGGTGGCCAGGGAGGCTCCATGCGCTGTCCTTGTGCCCTCAGGCACCGCCCCTGCAGCTCCCATTGGTTGCGGTTCTCGGCCAATGGGAGCTACAGAGCTGGCACTTATGGTGGGGACAGCGTGTGTAGCTTCCCTGGCCGGCCATGCACTTAGGGAGCCATGTGGAGCTAGGCCTGGTTGATGGTGCCGACTGGAGCCACCAGGGTCCCTTTTTGACTGGATGTTCCGGTCAAATACCGGACACCGGCAACCCTTCCAACGGGGGTAACCTGGAGACCCAGCTGGAGAGTAGTTGGCTCATGAGGTCTCACCCCGAAGAGAAGTGGAGGCACTGGCCTATCAGTTAAAACAGGTGCACTTGGGATACTGGAAGAGGGTCTCAAAAGGGACAGCCCACCTAGGAACTGTGATACTCAGCACCAGGCAGGACTGGACCCTTCAGGAACAGAGTGCCCATCTGGCAAACACTTATTTCTTAAGAAGCACAAGCCTCATGCCCGGCATTATCTATTGGTAATTAAAATTCCAGGAACAGGGTTTATTAGTTGTATTTTTAACTCTGTTGGTTGAATGGCTGCTTCTACAACAGTGCTATGAATTGATCAATTTTCTTGCAAACTTATTAAGCCAGTCTCAGATTTCATCAAAGAGTTGCAAGTTGGAGCTGCAAATATTATTTCTTTGATGATGCCATGGGCTACCCAAGTCCTTGAAATAGCCAAATGTAGATCATGCCTTATTTTGTCATGATGGAGCCACTGATATGACCATAGGACATGATGCCACATTGGAAAACTGCAGTCTGCTCACATGAAATTCACAAAGAAAAAGAGAAACCTCATCAAGTCAATTATTTATTTAATCATGAATCCTCTAAATTTCAACATTCTTAGAAGTAATTTAACTTTTAGGCCTAAACAACTTCACAGTAGCATTATTTTATTGAAGTTAGTTCCAAATGCAAATCTTGAAATTTCTTAAGTTTTTTACTACACATGATTCTTTACACTGACATGAGAAATGGATGAGAGATTTATGGAGAGAGAAGTAAGTAATATGCTTGTGTGTCTGTGCCTGTGTTTTCACAGGAAGGTGAAATATGGACCTGTGATACCAGAATGATTTCTTTATCCCTTTGTAATCCATTCTTATGACTTCGGGTGGTTCTGCGGTTTCATAACGCATCATAAGAAATGAAACCTAGGAAAGGCAATTTCAGCTAAGTTTGAGGGAAGATCAAAGGCTCCAATTTTTCCCATAATGCTTTTTCTAAAACCTAATTTAGATAAAAGTAGAAGGAACATTCTGTTGAAAAAGGAAAATGAGAAGTAGAATCATAAGAAAACATGGATATAACAGGAAAACAAACACCTCCCCCTGTATTGTACATTTTTAAAGTGAATAATGCTTCCAGTAATATAAGTAACAAGGAAATTATGCAAATTATTAAGTTACAGTGAAAATGTAAAAATAAGGCAAAACTCTTGGTGCTCTGTGGCTCTGTATGCATGCATGCCTATACTGTAGTCTGGTGTGCAAGTGAGAATTGTAAGAGGTTTGCAACATTTTTTGGTTTTTATATTTTATTGTATTTGATTGTGCTGGGTCAGTGTATTGTATTTTTTTTATCATCACTACAAATCTGTGACTTAAATCACTGCTCATCTCTGTAAGAGAAGCCTCATATGTCCTTAAAAGTAACATGCATGTGAAATTTCTGAAGTGGGGATATTTAGTTTGTTCTTGCACATGTTAATTACTTGAGTTAAAGTGCTTTTCTTACTGGCACATTTTTTCTTCAGCATTGCTCTGTGAAAAGACCAAAACGTTTGAGTTTGAATAACTATAAAAAAGCTATTCTAAAGTATTTCCACACAAGTCCTTTTGGCTTTAAGGGTTCTCTGCAGAATACACAATGTAATTCTTTCTAGTTTAATTTTGGTTTTATACATATGGGCCAGATTGTCAACTAGTGTAAATCAGCATAACTCGATTGAGGTCTTTATAGAGCTATGTGGATTTACACCATCTGAGGATCTGAATCATTATCTTTAAGACTGAGTCTTTCTGTGGTCCCACAAGATTTTTCTTTAGAAAAATAACATCATCTGTTTGTTTAAAACCTCTTTTATTTTTCACTTGTTAAAATGATTTGCTTAATGTATGTCAATCAGCTTTTCATGTGCTCATTCTGTATTGAAACATTGGCATAGGTATTTCTCATCCTATTAATGAAACTTAAATAATTGGTTTTGCTCATATACAAAGGGATTACCTTCCAGAGACAGGCAGAGGATTCATTCTTAAAGACTGCTGACTGTCTGATAGATGACATGCACGCTCATATTGCTTGCAAGATTTTTTCTCGTGTCACAGTATAATTGAAGTTAGAGTTGGAAAAGACCCATCTGATCTGATAATCCAAACCATCTCCCTGTCAAGACAGGATCGTTCTCTATAGTACATTTGTCTAATCTGTATTATTAAAAGCCAGTGTGATTATACTGTGAAGATAATTGTATGATAAAACAGATATACAACTTCATCTACATCTAGACACACTTATGTTAGTGCACATTGGGAGGATATAGGGAGCCTTTCTTTCCCCTGACATAGAGTGCAATATTGTATAGTATTGTGTAAGTAATTTACTTTTTTCAGACCTCATCGAAAAACATTTGGGAAGTGTAAGATTGGAATCAGGTTGTGTAGTTGATAAGTGTTTATCCCAGTGTTTTTCTTTTTCATTTTTCTTTCTAAATTTATATTTTGTCATCATAATTTGTTTTAAATACTAATATATTTATCAGGGGAGACTATTTTGCACCATATTGACTTAGCTTCTACAATAAAATGTATGGTACATGGACATACTAAATATTTCCATTCAAAAATTTACCTTCTTACAAGTACAAGGTATTTGATTAGAAGGATACAAATCTCTCCCAGAGGATTTAAATTAGCCAACTGATCACAGCAAAAAACATAAGTAATTATTTGTCATGAAGTTTTTTTTATGAAATATCTTCCTAATACTTCTACTATTGTAAGTCTTTTTTCTAAAAGATTAAGAATTGCCATCACTTATTGGTTAAATAGGGTCAGCGAGGATGAAATTATAGTTGATATTTCCCCCAAAGTCCTTTGAAAATCAGTTAAAGGGATCTATTCCGCTCTCATTTAAACTGGTGTAAATCCAAAATACAATTGCTTCAGTGGAGTTGTACTGGTAACAGAGCAGAATTCAACCCAACAACAGCACTAAAGGTACCACTGACTGTGGAGGAAGTGTGACCAAGGTGTCAGATGTGCTGATTCAGTGTATTTTTTCCAGTCTCTTACCTAGCCATAACTGCATGTGCAAATAGCCTGTGGAATTAAGTTCAGTGTAGTACTCTGTGGGATATATTTTTAGACAATTATGCAGCGATCCTTTCTGGGTGGCTGCTTTTGACAGTTATAGGAATTGCACAGCTAAATCCCTGCACGCTGCTTTAATTATTAATCCCTGTTTGTTCCATAATTTAAATATGACAAAGGATTATCGAAATTAATTCACTTGATTTACAAGGTCATGTTCAGAGGTGAAACATGAAAGCAAATTTTGAATTAGTGGTTTTTACCCTGCAGTGTAAATATTGGGAACTTCAAAGGACACACCAGAGTAGACAGCAACTATCAAAAAAGGATGTAAATGCTTTCAGAAAGACAGATTCAAAAAATGATCGAAAGTAGGGCTATCGTGCCAAGTCTACAATGGGAGAACATAAGAATGGTCATACTCGGTCAGACCAAAGGTCCATCTAGCCCAGCGTCCTGTCCACCAACAGTGGCCAATGCCAGTTGCCCCAGAGGGAGTGAACCCAACAGATAATGATCAAGTGATCCCCCTCTTGCCGTCCATCACCACCCTCTGACAAACAGAGGCTAGGGACACCATTCTTTACCCATCCTGGCTAATAGTCATTAAATTCCTGTGTAGCACCTGTTTGTGACCTTGCTTCTTGCAGGCTGGACTATACAGTCACAAGAGAACTTATGAGGTGCGAGGACATTATCACTGGAGATGACCAGGGCCGGCTCTGAGTTTTTTGCCGCCCCGCCATATGCCTCCCCGTGAGCACCACGCCGCCCGAAGCCCTGCCCCCCGAGCACCAGACAAGCCCCTGCCCTCCCCAGCGCCGCTCCACCTGAAGCCCCGCCCCCCTCCATGCCATGCAAGCCCCTGCTCCCCCGAGCGCCGTGCTGCCCAAAGTCCCCGCCCCTCTCGAGCGCCGTGCTAAGCCCCCGCCTCCCCCAAGTGCCGCACCGCCCAAAGCCTCGCCCCCCAGATGCTGCGCAGGCCCCCGCTCCCCCAGCACTGCCCAAAGCCCCCAGCTTCCTCCGAGCGCTGCACTGCCTGAAGCCCCGCCCCCCAGCACCACCCAAAGCCCCTGCCCCCCTCTGAGCGCTGCACTGCCCAAAGCCCCGACCTCCGAACACCGCGCAAGCCCCCGCCCCCCTTCCAAGCGCCATGCCGCTGAAGCTCCTGCCCCTCCCAAGCACTGCGCCAAGCCCCCACTCCCCCGAGCACTGCACTGCCTGAAGCCCCACCCCCTGAGCACCACCGAAACAAAAAAACCCCTCTAGCGCTGCTCACGACGAACCAAAAAAAACCAAACCACAAACAAAAAAAAACCGAGCAGCACCCCGCTCCAAGGTGCTGCCCCAAGCATGTGCTTGGTCGGTTGGTGCCTGGAGCCGGCCCTGGAGATGGCGGACAGCATATGCATTAAAACTTGTGAGGCATTCAGATACTATGAGGGCCATGTAAGCTGGACGATGATGAGAGAAAAAGGAGTATGAGGTAGGTGAGTGTCATGGAAGGAGTCAGTTTTTTGGAGGGATTTGATATATCTGTATTTAAATGCCAGATCCTTGATGAGTAAGCCCATGAGTAAACCCTCAAAATGGCTATACCATAGGCATATACATTCCTGAAAACTTACTTTGCATCTGTGGAAAAGTCCATTCAGACTATCAAAGATGATTTCTGTAGTGCTACAATTTTATTTACAAAGGGAACATTTAGAGAAAAAACTGAAATGCAGACTCAAAAGAAATCAAAAGTTAGCTGGAGAAAGAGTAAAAATTAACCAATAGGAAAAATTTGTAATGAATGTCTTGGAAAAAATATGAATGCACGGCCAGCGTTGTCAATAAGACTGTGTCATAAACAGATAGCTAAGGGTTAATGTCTCTTTCACCTGGAAAGGGTTAACAAACAACACCTGACCAGAGGACCAATCAGGAAACAAGATACTTTCAAATCTCAAGGGAGGGAAGCCTTTGTTTGTGGTTTTTTGGTTGGCTTTGTTCTCTCTGGGTCCTGGACAGGACTAGAGGTGCAACCAGGTTTCTGCCAATCTCCCTGCTACAGTCTCTTATCTATTCAGAGTAGTGAAGAAGTAAAAAGTGCTAAGTAAAAAGGCGTTATAGTCTTTTAAATTTTTTTCTTATTTGCAGATGTGTATTTGCTGGAAGTATCTTAAATTGTATTTCTGCTGGAGAAGCTTTCTTTCTATTGTCTATAAGCTAAAAACCCTGTAATATTTACCATCTAGATTACAGAGATAACTTTTACTTTTTTTTCTTTCTTTTTAATTGAAAGTTTTGCTTTTTAAGACCTGTTTGATTTTTTCCCTAGTTGAGGCTCAAGGTAATTGAGTCTGTACGCACCAGGGAATTGGTGGGGGAGAAGGGAGAGATAAATTTCCTCTTTGTTTTAGATGCACGGAGCTTGAATCTGTATTGCCTCTGGGTGAGGGAAGAGAGGAGGGGTGAGGGGGAATTCCTCTGTGTGTTAGATTCAAGGGGTTTGAATTACAGTATCTTCCAAGGTAACCTACGGAGGGAAAGAGTTTACTTTCCTTGTATTAAGATCCAGGGGGTCTGGATCTTGGGGGGTCCCCAGGAAAGGTTTTTGGGAGACCAGAGTTTATCGGGCACTCAAAGTCCTGATTGGTGGCAGCACTACAGGATCTAAGCTGGTAATAAAGCTTAGAGGATTCATGCTGATACCCACATTTTGGACGCTAAGGTTCAGATTTGGGAATTATACCATGACAGACTGAAAGGAGGATGGACTTTGTTGTTCAGCAACATGAACGTTATTCATCAAATACAATAGCAGTCCGTGCAGTAAGATAATGTGAGTTGGGCCTCCTGTTTTTTCAATCCAGTGAGTTTCTCCCTAACAAGGGCATTCTGATCATTGGTGAACTACATCCCTATAGAAAGAACATAGGGATTGTGCCACTGAGCAGCAGTTGGGAGCTTTACTACAATGTAGTTTTATATGTATCAGTCATTTTAATTATTGCAAGGACTGGTATGTAAAACCAGGCACTTGCAGAAGTTTGGGCATCCTCTGAGTCTTCTGAAATCCAGAATTACAAAACAACACTCCTCAAGGAAGTGCTGTTTGTTTATTCATGATATTTATAATTCATAATACCACAGGGTACTATGAGCTTAGGAGGATGCAGACTGTCTTTATGGGAAGAAGTACATGTAAAAATGAGATGCAGAGCAAAAGATGGGACAGAGGAAATAACAGCGGGTGCAGGGAAGCTCTGACACTATTGAAACTCCAAGCAGTATTTCTCTGCCTCATCTGGTCTCTAGGATATCTGAGGAATCAGCTGCGGATAATGTCACATTGCTCCCTTGTTTCCTCCCTCTCACATCAATATCATATAGACAGGGCTCAAATTCTTACCAAGTATTTCCCAGAACCTCGGTGCTCAGGCCTTCAGCCCCACAGGGTGTGCTGGGCTCACGCCTTCAGTCTCGCGGGGCGCACAGCGGCTCCCATGGGTTTGAAAATATTTACCAGAGCTCTGCTCCGCATCAATTTAAGCCGTGCTTGTAGAAATAAAGCCCTGCAGAATTCTGCAGTAAAGACTCGCACCCCAGGAGTGCTGAAAAGAGACAAGTTTTTATTTTCTGTCTCCATTTGCATCACATGAGAGTTGTCAAGGTTAATACTCTTGCCACGTGGCCAGGGTCAGTGGATTCTGTTACAGGTTCCAGTGAATGAGCTTATGCAGGGTGCTTGAGGGGGAGGATAAGGAGCAGGGGATAGCAGGCTGTGTTACAGGAACAGTCTATAAATGAGTGATGTCTGGTTATATATAAATAGTTAGCTAATGGATCATGTGCCATTAGAAGACACTCAGTTGATTTAGCTATAGGGTTGGGAGGGCCTATGGCGGCTAGTAGGGATTTTCTGTCCTACAGAAGGAATATTTGGCTGCACATTTGCAGCCAGATTGGCACAAAGGGGCGTAATGCGGTAGAGAATTTGACCTCACCTCTTTGAGATGAATCAGTTCAGTTTCACCACACACAATAAAAAACAGAGGCAGCATGGATTAGTTGCATAGATATTATTTTAAAAAAAATTGCATTAAAATAGGGTACATTTATATTTCCCCTTTTGTCTTATTTGAGATTGTAACTACTTTTAAGTTAAATAAAATCCTTCACATACAGCAAACTAACCACAGGCTGAAGTGCTCTAATGAAAATGGAACTTACTGGGGGAAAAACTTGTACACGCCTTTATGCTTTACTGCATTGTCACCATTAGTGCCAACTAGATGGCATAGTAGGTTTATTTACACCTTATGAATTGGCTCAGAGGAACATTTTGTCCTGATCTTATTAGTTTTTGGTCTTACTTGAATGAACAGCTGTTGAAGTGTAGGTCTACTTTTGTATCAGCATCTCAGAGGAATATGTTTGTTAAATCAGCAGTGGAAAGGCTTAATAAACTGGCAGTGATCAAAATCTAATTGAATTAGCTCAATTAGAAAAAAATGCACTGAATGAGTTAAAAAAATCTCTCAGCTATTGTAATAAACGTCTGCCTCAAATCTGGACTTAGAGTTCAGCATCTGAGTGTTTACTGTGAACCTTCCCCAAGCTTATACCCAGCTTGGATCTATCTCGCTGCCACCAGACAGGAATATAGCGCCTGCCTCGCTCTGGTCCCCCCAGACTTTCCCTGGAGAAACCCCCCAAGACCCAGACCCCTGGGTCTCCCTATCTCATCCCCCAGCTTCCCCCCCTTTCCTGGGTTAGCCGGTGCGATGCTATACTTCACTCCTTGAATACAACCGGAGAGGCAATCTAGCTTCCCCGAGGCTATGCATTCACCTAGTCAGCTCACACAAGAGATTCCCCCTCCCTTTGTCCTGTAGCCTTTTCCCGCCCTGGGACAATAGGAAGGTGAGACACAGAGTTTGGGCTTTTCCCTCCCCCCTCTAGCCTGTCACCGATATAACAGAGCTCTGGGCACAGAGATTCCTCTCCCCTCTGCCTCACTAGGAAAAGAAACTTCCACAAGGTTTAAAAAGAAAACTTTATCTAAAAAGAAAGAAAATACAAAACAATGTTACTGCATTAAGAGATCAATACAGGCTCTTGCTTAGAGAAAATATGAATAAACAGTCTGATTTAAAAGATAGCCCAATTAAACCAGTCCAACACAGTACACCACACACATGTAAATACAAATCAAAGCTCATCACAGCCGATTACTTTGTTTTCCTTTTGTACTCACAGATGTTTAGGAGAAGATTTGAAAGAAGATGGAGTTAGAAGAAAACTTGTTTACTCACAGCCGAGGAAAACAAAAAAACCCAGAAAAAAGCCAAAAACCTCCAGAGATTCCCACCCTTACTTTTGAAAATCCTGTTTCCTGATTGGTCCTCTGGTCAGGTGTTTGGTTCCCTTTGTAAACCCTTAACAGTAAAAGAAAATTAACCCTTACCTTACCTATCTACTTATGACAGCTATAGCATAGGAAAATTAAACTTTCAGAATTCTGTCTTAAATTAGACATCAAGGAAATTTTTGCTATGATGCCTTTGTTACTTAAAACAATAGAATTAAATTTAACAGAATTACATGATTCAGACTGGTAGCCATGTTAGTCTGTATCAGCAAAAAGAACATGAGTACTTGTGGCATCTTAGAGACTAACAAATTTATTTGGGCATAAGCTTTTGTGGGCTGAAACCCACTTCGTTGGATTAGCCACGTAACAAACGCTTGGCTTGTTACCCTGGTGGCTACATGAAGGTAAAGGGAGTCAACAGATAAAGATCTCCTGCCTCTAGAATTACTTCTAGTAGTGTGTTTGGTCTTTTTATTTTTGGATGAAATTCAGTCTTACCTATGTTGACTCTATATGTGTTCCAGTTGTGCTAATACTTAATCATTATGTTTTAGTACAAATAGAAACTTTACATGTTCCCATTTTTCCCCATTAATCGTAGGATTGGGTTGGTTTCTCATGTTTTTAAGAGTTTCCCCTTTAATACGTTTACAAAAAAGTTAAAATATACAGGACTTGATTTTACTTTGTATAAAATCCTCTTAATAGCATTGCCTAATTAAGACACGCATTAAATTCATGTAATGCTAGTTTAATTGGAGGAAAAATCTGTTACAGCACTACTGGATTTCCCTCCGGCCCCAGCCCATAAAATGAACACTGTGAACATAAAATAAATGCTCTAATTAGATATAGTTATCAGAAATATTACATGAATGAAAATCAAGTCTGATTTCTGGATGGAAATATTGATTTAGAGGCACGGTGAGCGAGACATGCTGGATATACATTAGTATAACATAGTATTTATACAGCCTGAGAGCAAATGTAAGGAAAAAAATTCTCAAGGTAAAACTCCATTATTTCTCTCTTCATAGATCAGGAATGGACTGGACAACTGTAGTAATTCCAGTCATATCATGTGACAGCGCTATTGCATAGTATCATTGTTTGCAACTACATGCCTTATAGCTATTAAGTACTATATGGATTTCACAGTGACTCAGTAAAAAAATCACATGATCTAATAATGTATGCACGGAGCAGGACTGCAGTTTCATTTGCTTTTAAAAATTAACGTTTTTTTGTCTGAATCTCGATGAAATCTCAGGGGAATGGAGACTTTCACTGATACACAGAAATATTGCATGGGCAGCAACAATTAGAACTTCTCTATGCTGCTCTCTCTGACACCAATCCAGCAAAGCACTTACATACATTCTTAACTTTAAGCATGTGAATAGTCCCTCTGAAGTCCCATTAAGCATGTGTTTTAAGTACTTTGCTGGAGCAGGACCTCAAAATATTTTTCTCCAGTCTCTGTAAATTCTTTGCAAATCACGTTTCACCAGAACCTCTGAAGGATACCTGTGACTGGTTGGCAAGTTTGATGCTCCTGGCTGCAGTGCTGGAAACTCAAAGTTAACACTATTGAACACTTAGATCTGAACTTCAGACCCCTCATGCATCACACTCTAAACCTCATTTGCCTGCTTCATTTCAACTGACTGCCTGCAACATGCATTGCCCATCAGGCTTAAGCTTCTGTCCTAACTTGTATTGAGGTTAGACACTCTGATTTCCTTCCCCAGACCTGAAGAAAAAGCAGCTCTGTGGCTTATCTTCACTTACAGCACTGCAGTGGCACAGCTGCACTGAGGTAGTGCTTAGTAAAGACGCTGCCTACATCAATGGAAGGGCTTCTTCTGAGATGGTAGCTAAGTTAATGGGATTTTACACACTCCTGAGAGACACAGTTATACCCACAAAAGTTTGTAGAGTCGACTAGGGCTTAGTAGCTCAAAAGGTTGTCCTTTCCACCAACAGACATTGGTCCAATAAAAGATATTGCCTACTTTGTCTCTCTCATATCTTGGACCCAACATGTCTACAGCTATCTGCAAACAATTAAGCATTCCAGGCATTTGTCACTTATACTTGTCACAGGATGATCATATAACTCAACAGTTAACTCACAGGACTTGGTGGTGAGGGGTGACTTCAACTACCTCGACTTCTGTTGGAAAAATAATACTACAGGGCACACATTATCCAACAAGTTCTTGGAATGTATTGAAGACAATTATTTAGTTCAAAAGGTGGAGAAAGCTACTAGGGGAGAGGCTGTTTTAGATTTGATTTTTGACAAATAGGGAGGATGTGGTTGAGAATTTGAAAGTGGAAGGCAGCTTAGGTGAAAGAGATGTTGAATGGTAGAGTGATTCTAAGGAATGATAAGAGGGAAAACAGCACAATAAAGATAATGGATTTCAAGAAGGCAGATTCAGGAAGTTAGTAGGTAAGATCCCATAGGACGCAAATCTAAGGGGGAAAACAGTCCAAGAGAGTTGGCAGTTTTTCAAAGAGATGTTATTAAGGGCACAAGAGTAAATTATATCACTGTGGAGGAAAGACAGGAAGTAGGGTAAGAGACCACCCTGGCTTAACCACAAAATCTTCAGTGATCTGAAACTCAAAAAAAGGAGTCCTACAAAAAGTGGAAACTAGGTCAAATTACAAAGGATGAATATAAACAAATAATACAAGTATGTAGGGACAAAATTAGAAAGGCCAAGGCACAAAACAGGATTAAACTAGCTAGACACATAAGGGGTAACAAGAATATATTCTATAAATACATTAGAAGCATGAGGAAGACCACGTACAGGGTAGGTCAGTTACTCAGTGGGGGAGGGGCAACAATAACAGAAAACGTGAAAATGGCAGAAGTATTAAATGACTTTTTTGTTTCAGTTTTTACAAGAAAGGTTAGTAGTGATTGGACATCTGATATAGTGAAAATCAGAGGCTAAAACAGAGAAAGTGCAAGTTAAAAATTACTTATACAAGTTAGATGTCTTCAAGTCACCAGGGCCATATGAAATACATCCTAGAACACTCAAGGAGCAGATTGAGGAGATATCTGAGCCATTAGCGATTATCTTTGAAAAGACATGGAAGACAGGAGAAATTCTAAAGAACTGTAAAAGGGCAAATTTAGTGCCCATCTATAAAAAGGGGAATAAGGACAACCTGGAGAACTACAAAACAGTCATCTTAACTTCATTACCCAGAAAGATAATGGAGCAAATAATAAAGCAATCAATTTGCAGACACCTAGAAGATAATAAGGTGATAAATAACAATCAGCATGGATTTGTCAAGAACAAATCACATCAAAGCAATCTAATAGCTTTCCTTGACAGATTAACAAGCCTTGTGGATTGGGGGAAGCAGTAGATGTGGTATATCTTGACTTTAGTATGGCTTTGATACTGTCTCACATGATCTTCTCATAAACAAACTAGAGAAATACAACCTACATGGAGCTACTATAAGGTGGGTGCATAAACTGGTTTGAAAACAGTTCCCAGAGAATAGTTATCAGTGGTTCACAATCAAGCTGGCAGGGCATAACCAATGTGGTCCTACAGGGATTAGTTCTGGGTCTGGTTCTGTTCAATATTTTCATTATTGATTTAGATAATGGCATAGAGAGTACACTTATAAAGTTTGTGGATGATACCAAGCTAGGAGAGGTTGCTAGTGCTTTGGAGGATAGGATTAAAATTCAAAATGATCTGGACAAACTGGAGAAATGGTCTGAAAAAATTAGGATGTAATTCAATAAGGACAAATGCAAAGTAGCCCACTTAAGAAGGAAAAGTCAGCTGCACACATACAAAATGGGAAGTGACTGCATAGGAAGGAGTGCTGTGGAAAGGGATCTGGGGCTCATAGTGGACCACAAGCTAAATGTGAGTGAAGAGTATAACGCTATTGCAAAAAAAGCAAACATCATTCTGGGATGTAATAGCAGTAGTGTTGTAAGCAAAGCACGAGAAGTAATTCTACTGTCTTTAGGCCTCAACTGGAGTATTGTGTCCAGTTCTGAGTGTCACATTTCAGGAAATATGTAGACATATTAGAGAAAGTCCAGAGAAGAGCAACAAAACATGACCTAGGATGGAAGATTGAAAAAACTGAGTTTGTTTAATCTGGGGAAGAGAAGGCTGAGAGGGGTCATGATAACAGTTTTCAATTACATAAAAGATTGTTATAAGGAGGAGAGAGAAAAATTATTCTCCTTAACCTCTGAGGATAGGATAAGAACCAATGGGCTTAAATTGCAGCAAGGGTGGTTTAGGTTGGACATTAGGAAAAACTTCCTAATTGTCAGAGTGGTTAAGTACTGGAATAAATTGCCCAGGGAGGTGGTGGAATCTCAATAATTGGAGATTTTTAAGAGCAGATTAGACAAACACCTGTCTGGGATGGTCTAGATAATACTTAGTCCTGCTATGAGTGCAGGGGACTGAACTAGATGACCTTTCAAGGTCCTTTCCAGTCCTGTGATTCTATGATTCCAACAGTGGTAAAGTCATGAATAAGCTGTGCTATAATAGATCACTTGTCATGAGTTGTTTCAGCCGTCAAACAATCAAACTAATTTAAGGTGTGATCCTGTTTTCTTGGATGTCTGTGTTTTGGAGAAATTGAAAGTTTTTTTAAATATTTCTTTATTTAGTCTATCTTCAGCAAGCTGTAGTATTTCACTGCACGTGTAGTGGGTACATATGCAGAACATTTTAACCTATTTCAGTTATGCCTCCAGCAGCAGAAAACTGAAGTGGAAATTTGAGCCCTGGCTTTAAGTATGTGTGGGAGTGTGTGTGGAGGAGAGTTTAACAGCTCCCTCCATTTTGTAAAAATAAATAAAAATCTCTTATATAGAGTTTTCATTAACCAGTGACATTGTGCCCTCAGTGCAATCTACTTGCATGAGTATCTACAATAAGTAGACATGTTGGATTGGTGTCCATTTGGTTTTTTTCCCCTAGCCAAACCACCTCAGTAAGAAATAAGATGTTTACAAATTTTTATGAACTCAAGGTAGAGAGCTCCATTACTGAGCAGGAAATGTTCCTTAGAGTGCCTCTATTACCCTTGCTTTATTCCTTGTTGTCTTCTATAAAATGGTATCTTTCTATTCAGCTTCCACAGTCATCTGTTGCTTTCTGCTTCCAGGGTACTAATCAATCTCTCTTTATTTTCTGAGTCCTGTCCACCATTCTCTTTCCAACACACTGTTTCTCTGTCTCCAGTCAGGGTTTCTGTCTACATCTTTCTCTTTTTCAGATGACCTCTGTCTCTGAATCTTTTATGTAATTGAAAACTGTTATCATATTCCCTCTCAGAATCCCCTCCACTGCTGAAAAGTTCCCATGTGTCTTAACTCCTTACTTTCTGCATCTAGTATCTAAGAACCTCTCAGTCTATGCTCAGCATCATTTTTCCTCAAGTCCCTGTTTTCACTTTAGGGTCTTTTCTTCTCTCCTCCAGGCTGAAATTCCCTTTATCCAGAGCCAGTACTCACCTTGTGACCTTGCCACATTAATAATGGGAGGTTACTTTTTCCATGATTTGGGTGAATGGATGTAGCTAAGCCACACACAGACTAGACACAAAAGGTAAAAGAGACAACTGAAAATGTTCACTTCCTTGAATATTTCAAACTTACAGATTAAATAGATTCACAATTTGAGTATATTCTCCCTCTGTTCTAATGAATGTTTAGTGGAAACTATGTATATTTACTTAAAAAAAAAGTAGTGGTGCTCTATTTTTCAATCCATGGTAAACATTGTAGAACATTTGCAAAAGGTTCCCTGACCACAGCCAAAGTGTATTTAAAAGTTTATTAAAGTTCTCCAATAAGCTACCTTTTCCAGCTCACAGATAAAAACATAATATTTTATGGTTCAGTATAATAATTCAGTGAAATTAACCCACTAAATGATCAATGAAGCAAATGATGAAAAAGCAGGAGAATGCAAAATGAATATTAAAAAAGATAAAATTGCATTTGCTATTACTGTACATTTTGCAGGTCATAAATGAAAGCCCAGTGCACAATAAGTAAAAATGATCTTTTCAAATGTTGAAAAGGAATGTTAGAGCGCTTACACTTTTGCCAACTGAATTCAATTATTTAGATCTGTTTCCATCTTTCTGCAGTATATTTGATAACTGCTAATAATCGTACATTTAGCTCTTGCCAGGGCTGGCTCCAGGCACCAGCATTCCAAGCAGGTGCTTGGGGTGGCAATCTGCAAGGGGTGGCAGTCCGTGTGTTTTTGCCCCCAAGCAGCGTGCTGAATTGCCCCTGCGAATGGTGAGGGCAGTCCGTGTGCCGTTAGGGCAGCATGTGCGTTTCCGCAGCGGCGGCAATTCGGTGGCAGCTTCTATGTTCAGCTGTCTGCGGCAGCGTAGTTTCTGTCTTCCGGCTGAATTTTGCAATTCGGCGTGCTGCTTTGGGCGGCAAAAACGGTAAAACTGGCCCTGGTTCTGGCTTCCATTGTTGCACAAAGGATGTTTGGCTGTATTAGCCAGTGATTTTGATCTAATCTTGTATATCTCTGATCAGCTTTTATTTTTAAATTAAGTATAAAAATAGTCAATACATTAGCTCGATCACCTGCTTATTTCTCAGAAGCATAGAGGATTACAAGTTATGGGAAGTTTATAAGAAAAATCTTCAAATCAGGAAAATAATGAATATCTTATGGAAATAATTAAATGCTGTTTGAGCTTTCCTGCCTTTGCTACTGTGTTTTGTTCGTTTGTACTTTTAAATCCCAGGATGTTGTTAAACAGATACCCTGCAAATTAAGGGACACAAGCTAACATCAGAGTGGCTCTATGTCCTAATTTGGGGACACACAATATTTTCAATGTCCTGTCTAAATCCCTCAATGGGAATACTGAGGCACCATGTTTTACTGCCACCCAGATTCTAACCTCTCCTTTCCATAGCATCCTTTATCAATCCTCTTCATATCTACCCTCCAAGCTTAGGTGCCTGTATAGTCCCCATTACCACAGCATCTGAGTGTCTTGCAGACTTTTAATGTACTTATCCTCAAACACCTGTGTGAAGAAGGAGAATATGGTTTTACAGATGAAGATCTGCACTACAGTGAATAAGTGACTTGCCCAAGATCACACAGGAAGTCTGTGGCAGAGTAGGGAATTAAACCCAGGTCCCTGAATCCTATGCTTGTATCTTAACTGGACTATCCTTCCTCTGATTGGTCAGAAAAAGATTTTGACCTTGCAAGGTGATTGAGGACCTTGTGACAGGCGCTGAGCTCATGCTTAGCATCTTGTTAGAACAGGCCGACAATGAGATAGGGCAGATGATAAAATAAATTCTGTAAATCAATTGTGGAGAAAAATCTTCTTGTATATGTTAATTCAGTACCGTATGTCTTGTGTCTGATGGGCAGCCATAGATGTATTAATGGATTTCTTGTGAGCATTTTTGAGCATTGCAAGAACCGTCTAGTTCTTCCATTGTGGACAGGTATCTACATCATAAACCCACCAATGCAACCAACACTAAAATTGGCATCTTTGCCTCACAGAGAAGCATGGATCATGGAGGTTATCCATCCTGGTAATTTCTTCTGCACTGTTTTTTGGACAGGAGACTTTATGTCTAGGCTGTTAATTTGGTACTTTCCATCAGCATTAAAGACAAACATTTGTAGATAGTCTCGTAGGCTGTCTGTGAATTGGATCTGAGAAGTTTTGTCATGAATTGAAGATGATGATTGATAACCTCAGAACCTGCTTTCCATTACCACTTCTATTTTTACATACTCTTGGCAGAATCCTAGTAATGGTGAGTTCAGAGACCTTACCTATAGACAGTGGACCTAGAGAGAGAGAAATATATTGTTGTAATATTTGACATCATGCAATCTAAAGGAAGCAGTTGAATATAAAGAAAAGGTTCTTGTGAGAGATTCTGCTAGATTGGTTTTAGAATTTAAAAAGGACTGCATCACAACTGACAACAATCATTTATTTCAAGAAATAACTGCTTAATCATTCATTTAAACCATCTTGATTTTACAAGGAAGGCACTCGGAAACTATGGTGATGGGCAGCAGTATAAAATCCTAAGATCTGCAACAGTGCAATTTGATGACTTCCAGATTGCATAATGCAAATAAAAGACCTTTATTTCTCCCAACCAAGAAATCAGGAAGGTGAAATGGCCAGGTGGAAACTGACACACGAAGGCTAATTGAATAATAGCATCAGTATGGTAGCATCAGTGGAGCCATGTTGAGACTAGAGCAGCAGGGGGATCATGACTTTTCAAAAAGCAATTTACATATTGAACGTAAATAAATATGTTCTTGTTGTTGTTAAATCTGATTACTGAAATGGTTACCTCTCAATTATGCATGAATTATTTTTATTTATAATTTTTTTTTATAATTTATTTTATTCATTATTTGGTGTGGAGGTAGTCGGAATATTGTGGGTCTGGCAGTTAAGTAACAAACTGATTGGATATGTGTATGCTGTGTGTGTTTGTTGTTCCTGCCTGCTCCATGGTGTGGAAATGGTGGATGTTATGGAGCCGGAAGAAAAGAAGATACAGTTAGTAGGAAATAATAAACTAATAAACTGAGGAGAATGGCAGACAAGTGGAGGGTAGATGGAGTGTGAGTGGCAGAAAATGAGGGGGAAAGATGAACTAGGAACTCACAGTATCAGAGGGGTAGCTGTGTTAGTCTTGATCTGTAAAAGCAGCAAAAAGTCCTGTGGCACCTTATAGACTAACAGACGTTTTGGAGCATGAGCTTTTGTGGGTGAATACCCACTTCGTCAGATGCATATGACGAAGTGGGTATTCACCCATGAAAGCTCATGCTCCAATACGTCTGTTAGCCTATAAGGTGCCACAGGATTCTTTGCTGCTTTTAGGAACCCACAATGATAAGTAGGTTGGAGAGGGCACATTTGAGGTGGGCTGGACTTATGATAATAATGGGAGAATAATGATGAGCAAAGAAAGCATTGGAGGAAGATAACAGCAGAAAAGAATGTGGAAGACAGAGAATATGGTGGGAAGACTCTGTCAAGAAAAGTGTGAAGGAAAAAAGGATGGAATTCCAAAACGTATGAACCTGTGCCTGAGTTGGAAGGGGTGGCAAAGAATCATGGACACCTCCAACACTGTATAAATGGGAAAAAATCAAGAAGTGAATTTAATGCAGCCACTGCACTTATTTCTTATGTAGGTAATGTTTGTGCTCTATGTTAACTGGTTTTACATCAGATAAAACTACCTTTTATTTCAATTATTTGGGTAAGTTAACTATTTTTTAAATGCATGGTATATGATTCTTCTTTGGTCTGAAGGCACGTATGCAGGATGCTATAACCCTGAACCCTAACATCCCTTATGTACTTCCAAGTGGACTGTATAACACTCTACTAACTTTGTATGCTACTTGCTCTAATAAGTGCAAACTATCAGAAACATGTTCCATAAATATCTACTTCTGTTCAGCTCTGTGCTGTCCTGTAAATTATCTTGAATTCTGTAAAAGTACTGTAACTTATTCCTTTCATAGTTCTTTGTCTGCATCCCTTTTAATAAAATGCTCTTTCAAATGCAAAATACATGCGACACATCCAGATGGGGCAAACACATCTGGCCATAATGAAGAAGAACATTTCCCAGGACAAATCTAATAGAAAACATTTAGGAAATTATTTTTTATCCTGTGGACAACATTACAGGCAGATCCTTGTGCAGGGAGCCTTAAGCTATAGTTTGTTGCAGAGTAGGAAATTACAATTTTTTATGTGGGGAGGACTTAGAAATGAAGCATGTTAACTGTTTTTTTAATACAGATAATATCTTTCCCCTCTGTTTTCCCTAGCAATATTCTAATTCTCACAATGTTATCCACCAAGCCTGAGTAATTTATCTACTGGAAAACAGAGAGGCAAGGAGTGATATTATTATTTAAGTAAATGACTGCATTTTTAATCAGTCAGAAAATGAATAGTAAAATCTCAAATGTTACCATTAAACAATAGAAGCATATTTGAGAGTCTTTACAATTGGGTTATAATTGGCTAGAGGATCTGAGATAAGGCAGAAATTACTGAAACCAGCCATTACTGGATTTTTCAATACCCATAAATAGTTTGCTGACATTAGAATTCAGTGAGATTTAAAGTGCAATGTAGATGTTTCTTTTTATTTCTCTTATAAATTTGTTTAAGAAATTGCAGCCTAACACTCATATGGTCTCTGTAAAAGAATTTCCATGACTGGGAAAAGATGACTAAGGGAAGGTAAATACTTAAAACATTCAGAACTGGAAATCATAGAATATCAGGGTTGGAAGGGTCCTCAGGAGGTCATCTAGTCCAACCCCCTGTTCAAAGCAGGACCAATGTCCAACTAAATCAAAAATATCTGATTTGGTGAAAATAACTTAGGACCCAATGCAAAAATAACTGAAGTAAATAGAAAGACTACCATTGCTTTGAGTTGGCTCGATAAATTTGAAGATCTAAGCCTTTTAAGTAAGAACTACAGCTAAAACTTTGGGTGCCTTAAGTAGCTGCCTAAATCCACATTTAATCATCTGTGTATAATAAATAGTCTGATTTTTTGTTTTAAGGGGTCAGACTACCTCAACTCCTACTGAAGTCACATGAAATCTTCGGGGTTCCACACTGCTGAAAAATCAAGCCTCTCAGTTTAAATATAAATGCAAGTGCCTTTAGGCAGCCAGATTTGAATGTGTCAGCTTGTGTTTTCTATTCACTGATGGGGAATATTACATAATGACTTTGACATTAGTTATTTGTTTTCAGCTAGGATCTACAAACAACTATATTTAAAGACTAAATGTAATAGCCTTTCATAGCTGATCTTCTGTCTTTGCAACTTCATTCTCAAAATATTCAGTCTGCATAATTAAGTATGATTTTGTGGCTACCTTTCATATCCCAACTTGGGGACCTCAAGTGAATCTAATTATCTTTCAATTGGAAAGAAGATATTTCACAGACAGAAGCTGTAGATCAGGGCTCATTACTAAGGCAGCTCATTATTTTTAATGAGCAACTTCATTATCTGATTCTTCAGAGAACAAGACATAATTCTATTGACGCGGGGAAGCTTGTTAAACTTCAGTGGCCAGAGACATATGGCTAACCATCAGAATTTGGCAACAAAGATTATTAGGGTTAAAGAAAGTATCTTGTAGGATTCTAGGATCTTTATCTAAGTGATTTATAAGGGTCAAAGATTACAGAAAAATTTTCTATTTGTTTTTTCCCAAGTGAACTTAGTTAGGCCATAATATGTGTACATTACCCATCTAAGTGGTCTTCTTTAGAAAACAAATTGCATGGAAAATTCACAGTAATAAAACACAATCAATTCACTGGAAAGGTTTACGCCAAAGGAAGTGGTAACAAAATCACTTTTCTGCAATTCCAAGTTCCTCTAGGGAGTATTACAAATATTCATAGTGTTTCCAAATGCTGCATTTTGCATTTGGATCGCTGAATTAGCTGACAGATGTATAAAATCTCATGTAACCAAACAACTCTCTTGGGGAAGGTGCAAATCACACGCTGTCCCAGCTATATTTACTATTAATATAACATCAAACTCTGATCCAGCAAGTACCTATGTGCTGTAGCAGGGAGCATAATGTGGTTGTGCTGTACTGAAAAAGTGAGTGGAGACCAGGTGATGGCACAAGTACAGATAAGTACTAGACACTGCTACACTGCCAGGAAGTTATCTCCAGCCCTTGGCAGCCCTGCTCCCTTGCTCCCCAAGGTACATGGCAAAAAAGGGGTGGGGTTGGCAGAAATTCAGAATGCCCCCAAGAAAGGTGCATTTAGCTATGTGTTCCCTTCCATGGCTGTACTCCTGCTACTAGATCAGAGTAGGCTGGTGGCTATGAGCAATGTTTTCATTGATGTAAAATTGGGCTTGTAATATTTCAGTGGTGGATGAATTTGAGGATAATTTTGTTAACTATGTAGAGATAACAATAAAGGAAACAACAGATGCTGCTATCATCTAGGCTGACTATATTCTCTGTCTCTACAGCTGTGTATGAGAGGGAGAGAGTCTGTGAGTTGACAAAACAAGAAGCACTGCATAACTTGCTGCAGTATGCATGGCAACTTTATTCCCTTACACCACTGCTTTGCCTTGCTTTTTGTCTTATGCTTGCTCCTGTACTGTGAAGAATCAAGCCCCCATAGATTTCTCTCTACGGTTTCCTTATTCTGATATGGTACAGCTATTACTTTTTACAGAGTTAGTAGATGAATGGTCAAAACCCATCCTTTTAATTGGCGGTGAGAGTAATTGCAACAGAAAATGGGACATGTGGCTCTGGCGTGCCAACCTGTTTGGAGGATGGGAACATGCAAGAAAATATCAGTTTAGGTGTATAGGCTGATTTCAGCGCTTGCGTACACAGTGTGCGTTTGACTGTATCATATGATTCTTAGTCCTCATAGCAGTTAGTGATATCAGTACAAACACTGCCAAGATAACCTCATCTAAAGCCTACCACCAATTTCTAAGAAGCACAGTAAAGATAAAATAAACTCAATGGCAAAATAAAATGCCTAGCAAGCTATTGGCACTGTACAAATAGTAATAATCATATGTTTTGGGTGCCAAGTAACAAGCAAGGTGACATTATTTTCCATTTTTCACTATACTTAGCGTACAATTGCATTCTCGCCTGCAGGCATTCTTTCCCACAATTCATTTAGAACAATGACCTTCTTCAGTTTTGAATATGTTACAAGTATTCTTTCTCTCTGAACAAGCATAGTGTGGGAAGTCACTATGATGCTCTCAGGATGTGAAGCAAACCACGATCTGGATATATTTATTAATGTATAAATATCCAACAGAAGTATGTGTAAGAGTAAGGGTGTTAACCCTAGTGTTCTGGCCAAAATTCATTCCTCATGATTGCATTCTGCTTATCTAAATTCTCCCTGCAGATTCTTATTCACTTCTTGTCTGTAGTGTTTTTATTTTCTGTATGCCCCAAAAAACCACCTGCCAGATTTCAGCTAGAGCTGTGGGAAACCCTCCAGCTTAGAGGAATTGATTTCAACAGGAGCAAGATCAATGATCAACCTTCCACAGAAATGAGTGGGAATAGAATGAGGCTCTTGGGTTGTTTGAGATTCAGCTAGCCATTTGAGAGGGTTTTGGTCACCTGTAAAAGAATCCCCAGAGTTCAGCTTGTGTTTTGGAGCTCAGTAAATCAAGCTACCCCTCAGAACAAAACAATGGAAACTAGCTGAAGGATAAATACTTTAGTTATCAAACCAATGAAACTTCCCTTGCCAATCTCTGCTGAACCATATCCCAAAGGCCAGATCCCTCTGCTTATCTCCTGGGGCAGAGGGAGAGGGAAAGGAAGTAGACATTGTGGCATTTTGTTTCCTCCTTTACATTTGCAATGTACTTTGGAACCCATTGATTTTATTGGCAATTGAATCAGGCTCTAATTAAATGTAATTTATTACCTGTCTCAGTTTTCTAATTTAGTTTATCTGACTGTCACTAATATGACAGATGACCTATACCATGTGTTTGGGGCGTGCATACATGCCATTTCTTTGAAGATGCCCTCAGTAAGTAATGACTCATCTTAGAATTAACCAGACAGCTATCTTAATGCATTAGGCACAGTGATGCTTTCTCTTTCCTTCAACTTCAAATACAAATTCATACTTTTACGACCTTTCTTTAAGGCCAGTGTTAGAAACTCCCTTTCCAGTCCTGTTAGTTTATCCATTGCCTTTCTTATGATATAACAGGTTATTTCTACGGTATATGATCACTTCATTCTTTGTCATGATTCCCCCTCAACATTCCAACTGTTCATTTTTTTTTTAGCAGAAATTTTAACTAAAAGCGTTTTCTTTTTTGAGTATTGCTTTGCTGTGCATGTAAAATACAAAGCATGTCATGGTGCAAATGATATTAAGAGTAAGGGTATCAGAAAACTTTGAAGGTTAAAAAAATTGTATCACAGTGCCCAACACTTGGGCGCTATAAACAAATAATAACAATATTTTAGATACATTTAATCTGAATAATCTGGAAGTTGCAAATTAGTTGGAGAAAATTCCCAACTTCTCAGAAGTGGTCCTGACTATCTTTAGTCAATAATTATCATTAAGCGCTAACTCCTGTATATATGGAACATTAACAATTGTTGATAACTGCTCGGAGATGCCCTTCTTTCAGTTTAACCTCATGCACTGACTTTGATACATTACACATTACGATACATAACCAGTACCTACGATGAGCTCTGTTTGTAACTAAATATCGCCTCTGCTATCACTAAAACTCTCAGGCTTAGTACTGTGGGTTTCAACCCCACTTTGAAGAGCATCTGTAAGAGGAATAGGCAACTTTAAGGTAGTAGAGGGACATAAAATCGATTAAA
Organism: Chelonoidis abingdonii; assembly: GCF_003597395.2. Classification (NCBI taxonomy): domain Eukaryota; kingdom Metazoa; phylum Chordata; order Testudines; family Testudinidae; genus Chelonoidis; species Chelonoidis abingdonii. The sequence continues at coordinate 64,870,688 of NC_133778.1, forward strand.
CCCTTTGGCCGGCCATCCTTTCTTTCTTTAAAAGAATACAGGTTGCATGACTAAGAAATGTTTGCTACAATACATGTTAGCACACAACAAACCATGTATTAATAGTGTGAAACTGAGGTGTTCTTAAATATAAAATGCCTTATAGCATAACTGTTGTATAAACAAAACAGTTCAAACATAAATCTTTCACTAACCTTGTTTTCAATGTGCAGAAGAACTTGGTTTTAATACACGACAATAAAAAATAAAAAGTCTGTCTTAATGCTTTTTCTCTGTTGCTTCTCATCATCACAGTATCTTGCTAGTCTATGTGAAACTTGAAGGGGAGCATTCCTGTGTGCTAAGAATGGCACATCTCTATACATTTTACTGCATCCAACCTCGTTAAACAGCATTTCAGTGACAGTAGCATACCTGCTAAATTCTGACTCTACTATTGCAGTTGTCATAAACAGATAGTAGGAGTTAATAGAACAGAAGTACTTTATATCTCTTGACTGTAAGGGGTTAACAAGTTCAGTAAGCCTGGCTGTCTCCTGACCAGAGGACCAATCAGGAGACAGGATACTTTCAAATCTTGAGGGAGTGAAGTTCCTGTGTGTGCTGTTAGAATTTGGTTGTTGTTCTCTCCTGGTGCCTCAGAGGGACCAGACGTGCAACCAGGTTTCTCCCAATCTCCCTGATACAGGTCTTATAGATTCCAAATAGTAAGTACTAGGTAGATGGCGAGTTAGATATTATGTTTGTTTTCTTTATCAAATGTGCATTTTGGCTGGAAGCGATTTATTGTGCATTTGGCTTGAGAAGAGTTCAAATTTGTATTTTTGCTGAAAGGATTTTAATTTGTACTGAATCCTTAGGCTGGAGGGTATTCCAGTGCCTATAGCTAAAAAACCCTGTACTAATCTATTCTTTAAATTTACAAGAATAATTTTTACTGTTTTTCTCTCTTAATTAAAAGTTCTTCTTGTTTAAGAACCTGATGTTTTTTTTATTCTGGTGAGACCCCAGGGATGGGGTCTGGATTCACCAGGGAATTTGGTGGGGAGAAAGGGAGGGAAGGGGGAGGAAAGGCTAATTTCTTCTCTGTGTGTAGAAATTACTGTCTTCTCAGCGAAGAATCTGGGAGGGGAGATAGAAGGAGGGAAGGTGCATTTTCCTCTCTGTTTACGATTCAAGGAGTTTGAATCACATGTCTGCATGGTAACCCCAGGGAGGGAGCCTGGGATAGGCAAACGGTGGAGGAAAGATTTTCTTTCCTTGTGTTAAGATCCAAGAGGGTCTTGGCGTCTGGGTTCCCCCGGGCAAGGTTTTGGGGGGACCAGAGTGTACCAGGCACTGGAATTCCTGGTTGGTGGCAGCGCTACAGGTTCTAAGCTGGTAATCAAGCTTAGAGGAATTCATGCTGGTACCCCATCTCTTGGACGCTAAGGTTCAGAGTGGGGAATTGTACCATGACAGCAGTGACAGTGAAAGTGCAGTACATGTTGTAAAACAGGCAAAATCCAAATGCAGCTGGTGATTCTTAAAAAGCGTGTGCTCTCTTTCGGAAATCATCCATGTGAGTAACAAGATCTGATACAGACTGGTCCAGGCCTTGCAATTGCAGATTCAGATGTCTGGTTATGTCAGTCAAAAATGACGTATCAAAAAGCAAAACTGAATCTTCTCGTTTTTCCTGAAACTCTGTAATATCAGGACTCAGTGTTTTGCCAAAAGTCAATAATCCTGTTTTGAAGTGCAAAAAATCTCTCAAGGCATTTATCACAGCCCAGCCACAAATTTGTAATGGCTCAGTGATCTGTTGCTTCCTTGGATCTAGTATGCAACTTTCATGAGCACTCATGCAATGGTTAACGTTAAGTGATTTCCACACAGTGACTCTTGAATAATGCAGTGCATTGTTGGGTAATGCATCCACCAGACTGTTGTTCAGTGAACCCAACCTTTGCTCCATGCACAACAGGTGGTCCATTCATATCAGCAGCTGACTTTTCCAAACCTCCAAAATCTGCAACAGCCTCTTGAGCTACAACAAAACTATCTGGATCCTTTCTAGTTCTATGTAATGAGGTTAACTTCATGAATTCTTCCTGCATGTTAAGATTACTGTCAATTGTTTGTATGTGTATCAGTAGCTGATCTTACATCTGACACACCTGTGCTCTCAGCTAATGCCAAAGAAAAATAAGAACAACTGTGGATAATTTTCTTTGGCTTTTCTTCCATATGTTCATGCATATCTGAACACTTCATAAAATTGTACATCAAGAAAGAGATACCATTTCAAAGTTTTTTGCTATTTTATTGTTACTAAATGCCTTTGCTATTTACATTACACATCATTTTACTGTTTTGTCATCACTTGGTGGCTTTTTTAGCCCCACACCAGCTTAAGATCAACAGTTTATTACGCAGAAAGTCTTGACCTTTGTATTGTGGCAGCTCCGGCAAAACAGCTCCGCTGCTTTAAAACTTTGCCATTTAGATCAGTAACAATGGCATCCGTGGCATCACCAGTATATTTGTTGTACTTTGCTTTGTGATTGGTACATAGTGACAGTTCAAGTAGTATTCCTTTTTCACTACCATGACTTGGAAACATATGAGGCAATGGGGCTTACCTCCATTCTTCAGTAAAAATAAAATAAATAAATAAAAAAGTTAATCATGCTTCCACTATACATGGAAAATTTAGATTTCTCTACCTCTTTCTTTTACTCATGATAAAACTGTAAAGGAAGAATCAGCCACTGGCTTCTCTGTATGCCGCTTCCCACTTTACTCGCAGTGCAGAGGATATAGAGCTGACATTTCAGTATATTGAATTTTGTTGCATTCGTCATGCATGTAATCCAAAGAAGTGCACAACTACTCCCCCTAGTGATGGGTATTCCACATTGAAACAAGCACTTAATATTCACAGTTGATCACAGAAAAGAAGTGATAAAGAAACGTCACAGCAAACTAAATCATCTGTTAACAATTGGCGGGCTGAATAAAATGATCTGGCAGGCCAGATGCAGCCCCAGGCTACTGTTGTCTATCCCTGATCTATAGGCTCCCTTAGGAGGGTTCTTGAAAAGGAATGAGAGAAGGCACAGAGGTTTGTGGAGTGTAATTGCTGCCAGGCTTCTCTTTAAAACACCAAATGCCAAACCTTCTTTAACATAGAGGAGGCAGGGTAGAGAATAGAAGCCAGCTTGTACTCCCTGCCCACAAATACCAGTCCTTAATTCCATATGCAAATGAACATCCCGTGTGAACCACTAGAGAATGCGGTAAGATGCAGTGCAACACAACAAAAATAGCCTTTAATTCAGATTTCACTGAAACATTTAGAATAAGACTGGTTCCTTGATACATTTTTAGAACAGTGGGATACAAGTCATTGCTAGCTACTTCTGTTCTCGGTCTTTTCTCCCTCTTCCCCCCCCCCCCGTCTATTTTGCATCATCTCCTTTGTTCAGTTGACAGATGGGCATTGTTGGTGCCTTTACATTTATTTATTTATTTATTTAGCAATAAGAAATCAACAATTCATTACTCTGGGCTTTTGGGACATACACCTCTACCCCAATATAACGCTGTCCTTGGGAGCCAAAAAATCTTACCGTGTTATAGTGAAACCGCGTTATATTGAACTTGCTTTGATCCGCCAGAACGTGCACACTCCCCCCCCCCGGAGCGCTGCTTTACCACGTTATATCCAAATTCGTGTTATATCAGGTCACGTTATATCGAGGTAGAGGTGTACATGCAAATCCAATAAAAATTTTTATAGTAGAAACATACCTTTCAATGTAATCCTAACTCATAATAGTTCAACTCTGTAATGTAAATAATTAAGATATTATACATAGATATAAATATTAATATTGGCTTTGTCTCAATTAAGCATGCCATTGTTTATAAATCCTATCAGTGCACCTGTTTTATCATTGACATACTAATTATTTTTACCTCCCTTCCACTTTAATTGTTTTGGGAGTAGATTCAATAGAATATTTTATGTTCTTCTTTGAGTGCTTGCTCATATCCATTCCAAGTAGGTACGTTTGTCGGAAGAATTTTCCCCTAGCAACACCCAGCGGGTCGGCAGGCGCCCCCTGGCGTGGCGCCTTTGTGGCACCGCATATATACCCCTGCCGACCCGGGACTCCCGTTTGAAGCAGCTCCTTATGGAGGCGGCCCTGACCCCTGCAGCTCCGGCACCGAGCGCACCGCAGTCCGCACCGGGCAGAAGTTCTTCCACTCGGCACCGGAGACGCCGGTACCGCCAGAACGCCACCACCACCAACAGTCTCCAGCGCAGAAGTCAGCCCGGCACGCTCCCTTTCACCTAAAGCGAAGAAGGCGAAGGCTCCTGCGGCTGCGGTTCTGGCACCGCAGTCTGAGCATGGGAAACCGTGCCGGCCAGCACCGCCATCTGCCACGGCACCGGTTATCCCGGCACCGTCGACTCCGGCCAGGCAAGAGCTGTCGAGTCCGGTGCAAGACAGCTCCCCGGCGCATGCCCTGGTCGAGCTCGCTGTTCCCACTACGCCGGAGACCTTTGCGACGGCGAGGGAACTGATAGCCCTAACTGAGCCTTCCCTGCCTCAACCCCCGGCACCGCCGGTGCGGGTCCTTTCGTCAATGGGGAAGCCGGCTATGCTCTCAGACCAGTGTCTCTAGGAGCAACGGACAGGCACCGGTCGCGTCGAGATCTCGGCACCGCTCCCAGCTCGCACCGCCGTTCGCCTTCACGACGCCGCTCGCAGTCCCGGCACCGTTCCCACTCTCGGCGCCGGTCGTACTCGCGCACCACCGGTCCAGGTCCCGTTCCCTGGACCGGCATTCGGCACGACGGTCTACCTCCCGGCACCGCTCCCGACGGAGCCATCCTACCGTCGTTACACCCGATCCCGGTCGACCTCCCGGCACCGGCTGGTCGTAGGTCCCGCTCCCGATCTCGGCACGCACGTTACGATTCCCGGGTACCGTTCTCCAACGTGCGAAGTGACGTCCGGCACCAGTCTCACGGGCTATCCGCTCCGCCTTGGCCGTCGAGACACCCTCGGGTTCTTCCCGCCCAGACAGTGCTCTCTACGGCGATGTGGGACCCACCACCCGTTTCCCCCTGGAACACCAGGGACTGGACCAACCGCCGCAGTGGTCCTTCTGGACGCCTTGGGCCTACCACCAAGCCCAAGGCGATCCCACCACGGCATCGAGATCTGCGGTTTCTGCCCGTTCGGGTACCGGAGGCCTCCGTCAGTCGCCCTCCCCCAGAGGACGACGTTTCCACCGCGACCCAGGACCCCGAGGCCGCCCAGAAACGGCCCCCCCCTCTCTGCAGAACAAGAACCTCACGAGGAGCCTGCGGTCCCCGGTCTCTCCTCCTCCTCCTCGCCGGATGAGGCGGTGGCGGGCACTTCAACTTCGGGCCCGCCCCCCATCGACCTTCGGCCCACCAGGACCTGCTCCGCCGTGTCGCGTTGAGCATCAACCCTCCAGGCGGAGGAGGTTCCCGAAGTGGAGGACCCTGTCGTGGACATCCTGTCCTCCGATGCCCCGACGCGGGTAGCCCTGCCCTTTATCCGCTCCATTCAGGCAAAGGCGGACTCTATCTGGCAGTCTCTGGCGTCCATCCCTCCGACGGCCAGAGGCGTGGAGAGGAAGTACATGGTACCCTCTAAAGGGTACGACTACCTCTACACCCATCCTCCTTCATGCTCTCTGGTCGTACAATCTGTGAACGAGAGGGAGCGCCATGGCCAACCAGCCCCCGCCCCAAAATCGCGGGAGGCTAAACGTATGGATCTACTGGGGCGCAAGGTATACTCCGCAGGGGGTCTACAGTTGCGTGTAGCCAACCAACAAGCGCTGCTCAGTAGGTACAATTTTAATACCTGGCAGTCCATCGCCAAATTCACTGAGCTGGTCCCTCTAGACTCCCGCCCTGAGTTCCAGAGCCTCCTGGAGGAGGGAAAAAAGATTCCAGAACCTCCTTGCAGGCCGCGCTCGACGCCGCAGATTCAGCGGCTAGAACCGTCGCGTCTGGGGTCACAATGAGGAGGATTTCGTGGTTGCAGGTCTCCAGATTACCTCCAGAACTGCAACACACGATTCAAGACCTCCCATTTGAGGGGCAGGGCCTCTTCTCTAATAAAACAGACCCAAGGCTCCAAAGCCTTAAGGACAATCGCATCATAATGCGCTCCCTAGGCATGCACACACCACAGACCCAGCGGCGGTCCTTTCGGGCACAACCTCAGCGCCCCTACCCCCCACCACGCCCTCGTCAGGACTTTAACAGAAGGCGAGGCCGGATAAACCGGAGACGCCAGTCTGGTTCCCAAGGGGGACAAAATAACGGTTCCACCAAGCCACCGCCGGGACCAAAACAAAACTTTTGAAGGTGCGATCGAGAGCAGAGCACCAGTTCTTCCCCGGACTCCTTTCCTGTTTTCCAACTGCCTTTCTCCCTTCCTCCCGGCGTGGATCCGACTAACTTCAGATCGTTGGGTTTTACGCAAGGTGGAGTTTGGCTACCATCTTCAGTTTGTTTCGCCCCCTCCCTCCCACCCACCCTCCTCGTCCCTCTTCAGGGACCCCTCTCACGAGCATCTCCTCTGCCAGGAGGTCCACACGCTTCTCGAAATACGCTTCTCGAAATCGGAGCCCATTAGAGGAGGTACCTCGAGACCTCAGGGGCAGAGGGTTTTACTCCGCGCTATTTTTTTATCATTTACCCATAGTCGAAAGGGATGGTCTCCGACCAATCCTGGGACCTCCGCGGACTCAACGCCTTACGTAAAGAAGTTGAAGATTCCGCATGGTTGTCTTTGGGGTCTATTATCCCGTCCCCTGGATTTCCGGGAGACTGGTTCAGCTGCTCTCGACATGAAGGACGCGTACTTTCATGTTTCATTTACCCACGTCGCACCGACGCTATCTCGCTTGTGGTACGGACCGCCACTTCCCAATTCACGTCTGCCTCTTCGGCCTTTCCTCTGCCCCGCGGGTTTCACGAAATGTATGGCAGTAGTGGCCGCTTTCCTCCGTCGGCAAGGGCATATGTCTTCCCTTACCTGGACGACTGGCTGTTCGCGCGTCTTCAGAGCTCAGGTCGCCGCGCACATAGCGGTTATCAGGGAACTGTTCGAACTTTGGGGCCCTCTTTCGCTCAATTTCGACAAGTCCATCTCGTACCAGCTCAGAGGATAGAATTCATTGGGGCTGTCTTGGACTCCACGCTCGCGACGCTCCCTTCACCAGCCGGTTCCAGGCATAGTCTCCGTCATAGACAGCCTACTCGCTTCCACGACCTCGGCCCAGGGTCTGTCTCAGCCTCTCGGTCACATGGCGGCCTGCCCACTTTGTCACCAAGAACGCCAGCTCCGGCTTCGCCCCCTGCAAATGTTGGTTTAGCCTCGTTACCACCCACGCAGGGACAGCATGGACGTGGTCGTCACACTTACTCCCAGAGAGCGTATTGCACTCCCTCCGCTGTGGCAAGACCCCCTCCCTGCGTGGTGTGTGCGGGCCTGCCCCGTTCCACCCCAGGCAACCGTCCAACAGTTCACAACGGACACATCCTCTCTGGGCTGGGGAGCTCACATGGGGTCTCATCGGACACAAGGCCTCTGGTCGCTCGGAGCTGTCGCTGCACATAAACGTCCCGGGAGCTGCGAGCGGTCCGCCTCGCCTGTCAGGCCTTTATTCGTCACCTGGCAAGGACCGTTGTGTCTTAGTGCTCACGGACAACACCACTGCGAAATGATGCACTATATAAACAAGCAGGGAGGGACCCGCTCTCTCCCTCTTTGTCAGGAGGCGATCAGGCTGTGGGAATTTTTTGTATAGCCCCCACTCCATGGATCTGGTGGGCCTCCTTCCTTCAGGGGTCCAGAACGAGTTTAGCGGACCCACCTCAGCAGGTCCTTTCTGGCCCACGAGTGGTCTCTCCGCCGACATAGCCCCATTCTCTTTTCTTCCGGAGGTGGGGTTTTCCCCAGATCGACCTCTTCGCCTCACGCAGCAACCGGAAGTGCCCACTCCAGGTTTTCTGCTCCTTTCGCGGTCTCGACCCCGGGGTTCGATCTCGGACGCCTTCCTCCTGTCCTGGTCGACCCCCTCCTATATGCCTTCCCCCACATTTCCGCTGGGTGCACAAAGTCCTGGTGAAGCTGCGCAGGGACAAGGCTCGAGCTTATTCTCATCGCCCAGCGTGGCCTCCATTCACAGCCAGCACTGGTAAAAACCACGCTGCTGGACCTTTCATAGCCAGCCCCTTCTCTGCCGGCCCATCCGGACTTGATATCCAGGAAACACGGCAGGCTTCTCCACCCCCAACCTCCAATCCCTCCACCTGACGGCGTGGGTTCCCTGGGCTGGTTGAGCCGGCTCAGAGCTGCGCTGTTCTACTCCCAGTGCAGCAGGTACTCCTGGGAAGCAGGAAAGCCTGCCCAACCAGGCTACTTAAACTGGCGAAGTGGAAGAGGTTCTCCTGCTGGTGTCAGACACAACAAAGTACCAACAACTACCACAGGCTCCCCATCCATGTGATTTTGGAACTACTTTAATACTATGGCACCTCAAACAACAGGGCCTCGCGCTTCATCCTTGCGGTGCACCTGTAGCTGCCATTTCCATTCGCATTCCATCCAGGAGAAGGCCTCTTCCTCCGTCTTCTCTCACCCTATGGTCTCGAGGTTCCTCAAGGGCCTGGAGCGCCTGTTCCCCCCAGGTCCGCCGCCCTTGCCCCCTCCTGGGACCTCAATCTGGTTCTCTCCCAGGCTAATGGCCCCTCCGAACCCTTGGCAACCTGCTCCCTCCTGTATCTATCCGTGGAAGGTGGCGTTCCTTGTGGCCATTACATCGGCCAGGAGAGTCTCGGAAAAGCTTCGCTGCTCTTGTGGCGGACCCACCTTACACGATATTCCACAAGGACAAAGGTGCAGCTGCGCCCGCATCCCTGCCTTCCTTCCCAAGGTGGTCTCCTCCTTTCACCTTAACCAGGACATAATTCCTCCCCGGTCCCTTTTATCCTAAACCTCATGCAGCAATCGTAGAGAGCAGAGCCTACACTCCGCTCGATGTTCCATAGAGCGCTGGCGTTCTACATCGACCGCACCCAGACCCTTTCGCCAAAGACGTCCCAACTTTTTGTTGCCGTGGCAGACAGGATGAAAGGTCCCCTGTTCTCATCTCAAACAATCTCGGTCCTGGGTTACGGCCTGCATCAAGGGGACTTGCTATTGAGTTGGCCCACACTCTCTCCAGGGCCCACGAGTGATGCTATTCCCCACATTCCACGAGAGCTCAAGCCTCGCTCGACTGCCTTTCTCGCCCGCTCATGTCCCCTATCCACGACATATGCCGTGCAGCTACGTGGTCCTCGGTGCACACCTTCTCCTGCCCATGTACGGGCTTTGGTTGCAGCAAGTCAGTCCAGGGATGATGCAGCTCTTGGGTTGGCTGTTTTGCATTCGACAGTCTCCAACTCCGACCCCAACGGCCTAGGTAAGGCTTGGGATTCACCTACTTGGAATGGATATGAGCAAGCACTCGAAGAAGAAAAGACGGTTACTCACCTTTGTAACTGTTGTTCTTCGAAGATGTGTTGCTCATATCCATTCCACACCCCGCCCTCCTTCCCCACTGTCGGAGTAAGCCGCAAGAAGGAACTGAGGAGCGGAGGCGGGTCGGCAGGGGTATATATGCGGTGCCGCAAAGGCGCCATGCCAGGGGGCACCTGCCGACCCGCCGGGTGTTGCTAGGGGAAAATTCTTCCGACGAACGTGCACGCGGCGCGCGCACACCTACTTGGAATGGATATGAGCAACACATCTCGAAGAACAACAGTTACAAAGGTGAGTAACCGTCTTTTACTGACAATAAACATGTTATTTATGAAGATATCTTATTTTTGATAGCATCTTGTATAAAGAAAGAATTTTCTCTCTTCTCCTTACTTTTTTCCTGTTTGTTTGGGGTTTTTTTGGCACATAAAACTCTCACACCAACCTCTGTTGTTTCTTATCTAGACTCTGGATAAAGGGTTTGTGAATTTGGGGTCAGTCTATTCTCACTCTGATTGTAATATTTAGGAAAACTTTTGCTCATAGAGCTGATCGAAGACTTGTGTTCTGGTTTCTTACAAAGACAGTGTAGGGGAGAAGGTGGAGGTATGCTAATTAAGTTCACTTTCTCTAGTTTAAAGGAGAAGCCTTTGAGATATTTACAGTTTAATATCAGGCTTTAGATGGGAGGCAATTTTTTTGAGAATGCTTGTCCAAATTAAACATGAACCAGATTACATCCATGTATAACATATTATGGGTCTTATTCAGCCCTTCTTTTGCCCTTGTTAGGCACTGATGTATCCCATTGTAAGTAAAGGGAATTTTGCCTAAGTAAGATGGGCGTAGAGAGTACTAAATAAGGTCATACAAGAGGACTAGGACTAGCAGGGACTAGAACAAATCAACGCTAAAAGCAAACCTTTTTGTGTGGTTACCTTATGTCACCATTTTTTCTTGGAAATCCCAAAATTAACCAGTGGATCACAGGGCTATTCCAATTGCCCCACCATTCATATGGTTCATGTTCCAGATAACCAATCAGAGCACATATACAGAGAAGGAGGGCCTTGCGTCACCCTTCTTGGTCCTGACCTGTCCATATAGAGCACCTTGAATATCCAGTGTCATCTAGAAGTCTCCTGTGACATGAGTTAATGTTCACGAGCATGGCTAGGGAAGAGAAGAGTATGTTTCCCAAACCATCATGGGAATGAAATATTAAAGAACATGTGTATACAAACTGAAGTTTATGGAAAGGATAACTTCTGAGCAACCCTTTCCTGTTGGTCTTTATACCCGAATGAGCACTATTAGATTTGGCTCCAGGAAAATGAGTTTTCTTAATATACGTACATTGAAGCAAAACAAAAAATTGTCAAGTAAGAGTTACTGCATTTTAACTCATTTGAAGACATGTCAGTCAAGTTATAATTGGTTCTAATTAACACTCCCACAAGCTGTAACATTCTGTACCTTCACTAGACTTGCAGTCACGTAGGTGAAACATTTTTTTCTTTCCTTCAAAATCATTTAATAAAAATAAGAAATTTTCCAACCTGATGCTGACAACCAAGAGCCCTATGAATCACAGGCAAACACTTCCACTCCAGTTTATGCTGTCTTTTGGAAAGCAAGGTGTTATCCAGGTAGTCAAATCATCATTTGAGATACTGAGTAATACTGAATCCCCTTGTAACCGGGCCCGTGTTATACAGTCTTTGTATCTCACTTCATTAAGTATATTCAGCAGCTGAGTATTCTAAACAAGGAAAATATGGAATGCCATTTTTAGATTGTATATGGGAGTGGGTAATTCATCTTTTTAAAATAATCAGAAAATCTTCAGTGTGGCACAGTTGAATTGATTACTGGGTTAACTTTAAGGAAAAGATCAACCTATCTGAAAAAAATATAAAACCATAAATGAAATTGTGGACCTGCTTCTGCTCTGATACACCTCCATAAATACTGTATAGCTCCATTGGAAGAAAACATGCTTTAAGCCATAATATTCACCTGGATTGTCCCCTCTCACAGTCAAACCCACAGAAACATGGTATCAAAGGAAGAAAATCTACAAAGTTCATTTGTTGTCATTCTCTTAGGTCCTGAACTTTGCTCTCATGTGAATAAGCAATGCATCTAACCTCCAAACTAACAGATCCAAAGGGACATCTGTTGTCAGCAAGTATCATCTTGGTATGCAGGCCTCATATCTGCACACTGGCCCTCTGACCCCAGTCCTTCCTGTCCCTGGCAGCCCAGCTCCTTTGGAGCTGCACCATCAAGGACTTCCTTGGCCATGGCTCCATGGAGAAAACAAAACAGCCACTGGCTATATTAACTCTTTTATTCAAACTCCATGGGGCTGGAAGAGTGATGATGTCCCCTGCCCTCGCTTACTCATTGCTCACCCAATCTCCCTGCCTGGCCTAAACCTTAGTGCTGTGGCGGCAACTGACCACAACCTTCAGTATGGGAGGTGGGAGATTTGCAACTAAAAGGGAATTATCTGTGCCATTGAATGTAGTTCCTAAAACTGTGATGTATGTGAAAGCAGAAATTGGCCCAATATCTTTAGAGATACCATGGTTATTTAAAGGTTTTAAATGTTTTTAAATATATTTAAGTCTAAAATGGAAGATGGTAAATTTCCTGGTTCCCATACTATAATGCTGGGATACAGAATAAACTCAGCAAGAGGGAAGAACTGATAGTGCAGGATCTCTGAGTATAAACTTCCCATATTAAAACCTTCCTGCTTACCAAAATATTAGAAGGAAATGTCACTAATCAATTTACAAAACAAAAACGAGATGAAGGTCTCCTCCAACATGAATCAATCTCACCTGCTTTTTTTTTTTTAAAAGAAAAAAGCTAATTCAACAGAAAATTATATTTTCCTTTGTGGACACCAACATGAACAGCAAAAGCAGATAGAAGTATTAAAACACACATTTAAGGGATCAATCTTTGTGCATGCAAAACTCCTGTTGGTTTCAGTGAGAGTTACTTGTGTGTAAAGGCTGCAGGATTTGGCTGTTGGTGCTAGACCACAAGGAAAAAAAATTAACATCAAAATCATCCACGTCCTTACAAGCATTTTTTAATCAGGGCCTGATCCAATTTCTGTTAAATCATTGGAATGTCTCTCATTGATTTCAAAGCGCATTGGATCAAACCTTCAGCTAAGTATAATTAGATATTTTCTAATGTATTTTACTAATTTGTTGCCAATCTAACATTTCTTTACTTCTTTGTGGTGGAGTTCGTCTATAATCAGAATGGGCTATGTATATTGCTAGACATTTTTGATTTGTATTATTAGCTGTTGACTTCATTCATTTATGCATGATACTACTCTGAAAGGATGATTTTGCACAATTAGATTTTTAACCTCTCTAGATATTTGCTGCATGCATAAATGTTTGTGCTGGAACATGAAAAATCAACATTTGTGACTAAATGCTTATTTACAGATGTATGGCACTTTGAATATCTAACCCATAATGCTGGTTTAAGGTTGGTCTTTGTGGAGGAGTATGTAACTAATTTGCACTGTGTGTTTTCAAACTTAAGTGGACATTTTTTCTTAATCACTATATAGATAGACAGTTTAAAATTCATGAGTTTAAAGCAATCATGAGTCAAAATAAAAAATAGTAAACTATCACATAAGAGCATCTTATGTGTTGTATAATACTCTCTGGTTTATACAAAATATTAATTTGCTGTTTGGCAGTTATCAAAATAATTCTTCCTTACATGTTTATATCAAAGTATTTCAATGAAATACAGTAAGATCTCCTTAGCTTGTTCTTCAGATTTACGTAAGTGGAATCAGAGTTTGTTCTGTTTAATCAAATAAATTGGTTCTTGTTGAATGACAGCAGAATATTTTTTTAATTTGTTTCAAATGATCTGCAATGCTTTTTATTCATGGAGTAGCTTGTAAAGAAAAAAGAAATAGATTGTCATTTGAATTTCAAATGTCTAGTCCACCAAACAGTCAAATGAATATTTAAATATGCACAGTAAAGTTAGACTTTATATTTTGAAAAAATTCCTATTTGCAAAAGTCAGAATTATATAGCCGTGAGGTTTAAATGAAATGAACAATTTCAGTTAAATGCACAACATGTGAGTGGATATGGTTTACTATCTCTTGAAAACTACTGTGACAAAATTATTATACATAATGCATCTGGTCTGCTTTTAAAAATATACTTAGAAATAAAAACTGTATAGAAAGTCTTCAAATAATATGCCTTTTACACATTTATATTAATTCCTAAAATGTAATAACGGGTATTACTCATGTATAACTTGTAGTATATGAATTCATGTTATTAGAGACAATTTTAATTACTAATTTATAGAAAAAGTGATTGCACTGCAATTTTAAACTGCAGGTCTTGATTTCATATAGGCAGCACATATCAGTGGATATCTCATGTACCCTCATGTACTATCATTCATATTATGTATGTCAGTATTCTACTCCCTGAAGACTGCCATTGCACATCTTCAAAAAGGAGCAGAAATAGATAGTCCTATTTTTCCTCTCCTTCGGGTGAAATTCCATTCTCTTCTAACTTCTACCTGTGGATTTGATCATCTTGTTTGCTGCCAGCAAGTCCATAATCTATGCATTTCATACCGGAAAGATCTGCTGGGACTTTGTGTGTGTGTGTGTGTGTGTGTGTGTGTATTTGCTCAATTTGTGTGTGTGTGTGTATATATATATATATATATATAATCTTGAGCAAATATTATGACTCAGAAAATAGAAGTTCATCCCTCCCCCTAAAAATGACCTGGAACCTGACCCAAACATAAGGGTAAGAGTTGGCTTCTTTAGCCATATGTTGATTGATTATAACATCAAGCTTTTTTTCTGCTGGTGATAGTTGGATGCTAATGCATTTTGCCAAATGGTAGATTATCAGGCAAACACAGTGGTGGTCTTTGAAATCTTTACAGATACCTTAAAAAACTAAAATGAAATTTGATAAATTTCCCTATTAAAAGAATTTATAGAAGTACAATGGAATATTGAAGGTACTGAAGTTATAGTTATTTATTTTTATTAGTGTAGCACCTAGGAGCGCTAGACATGGGCCAGGACCCCACTGTGCAAGGTGCTGTACAAACACAGAGGGAAAATGCTGTCCCTTCCCAAAGAGCTTACAACCCAAGGGCTAGATTTTTAAAGATGTTGCTGTGCTCTACATTGCAATGCCTAACTGATTTAGGAACCTACATCTTATTTTCAACAGGGATGTGGGCACTTAGGAGCCAAAATCCCAGTTACAGCCAAAGTTTTGAAGTTCCACAAGAGCTTCTAAATTCTGCTTTGAAGCAGTGTTTCAAAGCTCTGTATTTCCAACAACCCCATGACTGAAGCTCTGGCAGAGCTCCGAAGCTCTGCAGAGTTTTTTGATATTCTGGAAGATTGCATACCTGGAGCAATAGGCTACCCCTGGGTTGTCCCAGTTAAGTAGTTTCTACTATATATGTTGTAACCTCAGGAATGTTCAGCCAGTTATTTGAATGCAAACAGGCATATGGACAAATACTGGTTTTGGAGTTATTTCCACCAACACATGCAAACTCTGCTCATGTTTCTTCTGAGCAATTGGTTCCCAATGAATATAAATTATTCGAAGAATATGTTGATGATGTTATATCTTAGGTGTAGAGTAAAAGGGAGAGCCAATATTTATATACATATATTAAAAATAAATCAAAACCAAAGCTGCCTCGTCTAATAATGGAGTCAGTGAACACAGAATCCCCAAGTCCTTTATAGAATATTCATGCTCAGTAAATCCTAGTTTGTGTACCATCATTCTTCAAATAGAACTCAAGGGATAGCAAGTAAATGCTGTGGCTGAGATGATAAGATTCAAGAAAGGAAATGTGCAAACAATGATGTACCTTTTCCCTGAGAAGTAAGTTATATCAGTGCTAATAAGAATGCCATCTATTTTTAATCAGAAGTATCTTGTAGAACTAGGATAACTACAAGTTGACTACATTTAAGGTTGTGTTCCTGGTGTTTTCCTACATAAAGAATAAAGAGGACTCATTTGAGATATGTGTAGTGTCAAGCAGTTTATCTGCATGATAATTGTTCTGAATTTTTGTATTTTTATAGCATCTTATGCTAGCTACCAGTCTTTTACGTAATTTCATGTATATAACCTCAGAGCAGACATGCCAAACCTACAGAAAAAAACCACAGAAATTGGGCTTGTTTTTGGCTTAATTGGCTTGTGAGTTGCTTGTTGGCTAGTTTTTGGCTTGTAGCTTGTTGCTTGTTTGGCTTATAGCTCCCAACAAGCAGGAGCAAAAGGGGGGAGAGAGTCAGGGGTGCACAGCGGGCCCTCCACAGTCCCAAACTGTACCCCAGGGAGATCTAGTTACATAGAGTGTTGGGGTTCTTAGGCATTGGCTTGTTTGGGCCTGTAGCGGGGTGATCGCCTGCTCCTGCCCAGGAGGGATTGAAGGCAGCCCTGGAGAGGGCTGTGGCTGGGGACAGCTGATTGGGGAAGTGGCTGCAACTGGGCTATACCCCAATCAGGTCACAGCTGGTCTGTATAAAAAGGCTGTGAGCAGGAGGCTCAAGGGAAGTCTCTCTCCAGATGGGGACAGAGCAGGGCCTGGCTGCCTGCAGAAAGGGTACTGAGAGTGAGGTAGGGCTGGGGAGTGCAAGAAGGGCTGGGGAATGCCAGGCTAGCAAGTCCCCAGACTGCAGGGCCTGGTCTAAGGCCCATAGAGGTACTGGGAGGCAGAGAAAGGCAGCAGGTCTGAACCCCCTTGCCTATGAGGTGTGGCTTTTACACTGTAGTCTTCCCTAGGGAGCAGGGACTTAGTGATCACCGGCAGTAGCCCGGACTGAGGCAAGGTGAGGATTAGAGGGTTGGGGGTTTCCCAGAGAGGGGAGACTGGTGGGGGTATTGCCAGGGGTCAGCCCCCGGGTCTGGGAGGGACACGGGCCAGCGGCAGTGGGACATCAGCCTGCAGAAGGTGCTCCGAGGGCTGGAGAGCTAATTTCTTGAGATGACCAGCAGGAGGCGTTGCAGTGGTGAGTCTGTTCACCTTTATAGGGCCTTGTTTTGAAATGAGATTAGCTTGATTTTTGGTTATTGTGACAGTCAGGGTGCTTATTTACCCCGTAGAAGTTGGCAACTGTGTCTCAGAGGTGATGTCCAAAGCATAAATGTGTAAAAGAATTGTGTTAAAATGGACTGACAAGTCAAACAGCATAGAGATTTGTTTTAAAGAGGTAGATTAAATTATTATCAAGGTGGGGGGAAAGGGGGGAGTGATGGAATATTACTGTATCAAATGTTTTTTTCAGCCTTTATAATAACAATAGATTCTGCGCACTCCTGAATTTGTCTCAGATTCTTGGCTCATTGCTGGCAGTAGGTAAAATTGTGTGAAGCTAGCTGAGTCTTATATAGATTTAGGAGAGGCTTGTGCCAAGCAGCATCCGGTAACCTAGAGTACGATGAAATGGAGGCAATCCAGGGCCTTTCTGCAGATAGGAATGAGGGTTAAATAGGAGAAAAAGCAACAACTAGCCATGGAGATCCAGGGTGGGGAGGGGGGGAAGCAGCAAATCATCCTTGGAGTAGAGTTCTATAACATAGCCTACAGTGAACTACAGCTGTAAATATTCTCCCTGTCAGAGCCAGGCTGCTGGGCTCACCCTGATGACTGACTGGTCTTTGGAACCTCTTTCAAGGGACTAATTAGAAACTCTGGAGGTTCCATTGGATGAAGGGGAAGCATGTAGTTATGGTGGTTTTTCCAACATGTGGCCAAGAAGAGCTTTGCAGGGGATAATCTGGCTTTTTTGAGAGGTTTGCTCATTGAAATTAATTCATCCAACAACCTCCTCCCCCACAAAATACATAAATTGCTCACAGTTCATGGAATTGATTAAATGCTTGGGTTAGGAGGTTTTGGGGTTTTTTGATCTGTGTTGTTAATCTCTCCTGTTAAGAAGTGCCTGGATTTCAGTGAGTTATGTTGACTAATCTCTGCACAGAGCATGGTATGTTTCAGAAAGATAGCAACATTATGTGCCACACTGCAAGGAGTTAAAGTGTTCTTCATCTGTTAAATGTTGTAAGGAGCATTGCTTTACCATTAGTGGTAGTATATAACTTTACACTAACAATGTAACTGAAAGTTTTACCACCTCTCCCCCTTCCATCAGAAACTGTAGATGCAGAAACGATAAGGCTTTGTTTTAAGTTATACACAACAATTAATGTATACTTGTCAGGTGCCGGGATATACTGGTGTTAATCATTTATTATTCTTGGCCTGAGTACATTTCTTTAAACTATTTACTGGAAAAGCAGCTTATAGATAAGGTTATACTACAAATGATTAGGTTAAGCAATTACCACATATGATACAGGTAGTTACTGTTACTTAATTAGCTTCCTACTGTTCCATCAGTGAATTCAAAAAAGTTAATTTAAGAGTTAAAGCTATTTTAATTAATAATACTTGAATATTTAGAAACATGCAAGTAATTATTGTTCTTTGACCCCAATAAACGTTTCAACCGCTTGTAAGTTTTAAACTTTTCATCTGTATTTACTTCAGACTTAAGGAGGGGTTCTGATCGCCGAGACAGCCCTGGCTGAGAAGGGGCTGGCATGGGCTGATGATCTGGTGTCCCCAGTCCCCACACCCTGGGCCAGGCTGGTGGTGGCATTTGCAGGCCGTGATCACCAGGAGAGAAGCAGGGGATGTTGTTTGTTTGTCTGTCTGGGCAAGCCGGGCTGGGAGAAATGCCCTTCCCTGCTTGTGCTGTGTGTGCGAGCTGGAGGCCAGGTCTTCAGTGAGCCGCATGCCCTGCGCTTTAAGGGCGGGGCTCCCCACCCTCCCAGGCTGGGCCAGGCTGAGCCCCCATCTGAGTGGCATGGGGAAGGAGGTGAAATGGGAACTGGTGCTGTAAAGTTACCTCTGCCCTGGGGAGAAGCGCTGCCCCACATGGGATCCCCGGTTTAGGTTGTGGCTCTGGTGCTGGTCACACGTCTCCAAGCCCCTGGTGCGGCTTCCCATGAAGATGGGGTGTTTCTGCAGCAGGCAGGTGGGCAGAGGCAGGGAGCAGAGAGGAGCATCAGTACGTCTGACTGGACACTCTACAGACCCACTTTCAACCTGATTTTCCGGTTGAAAACCAGACACATGGCAACCTTAGATGAAATTGAAGTAACTCTATTTAATTCAAGGTAGATACTCCATTTTTATCTCAGCATAAATCAGGTCAGAATATGGCCCTATTGATCTAGTAGTTGGTTCATATTATGTGCTACATAATTTGAAATACATTATTCCGTAAATATTAGTTATGATCAGGGTAATGGAGACCCTATTTTACAAGAGGAGACTAAAGAGTTTGATTTGTTTAGCCTATCAAAACAAAGGTTCAGAGGGTCGATGACTGCTCTGTCTCAATGCATCAGGGAGGTAAATACTAGAGAGAGAGAAGAGCTATTTAAGCTAGAGGACGGTGTTGACAGAAGAACAAATGGGAATGAAGTAGCCATTAATAAAATTAGGCTGAAGATTGGAAAGTTTCGTGTCAATTAAGAGTAGTTGGCGCAAAGGGCCAGATCCACAAATGAATTTAGGTTCTTAACTCCCCACTTTAGGCACCTAGGACCAAATTGTAAGTGCCACTGAGAACCTCAAAACCTCTACTCAGATGGTACCTACAGGGTTAGGCACCTAAAATCCATCAGTGCTTAAATTTTCACTGTAAAAGTCTTCTAGGCATCTAAGTTTTTGCCTCTAGGCACATGCATAATGCCTCATTCTAGCTATCCAGATACCTAGCTCATACCTAAGCCCCAGCAGGATCCTCAAACCAGGGGAAGATGGATGTTCCCCTGCCTACCTCACCTGCAGAACTTGACCTGGTAGTCATGCCTGTTGGATTGGACCCCATTGAGAATCCACCCAAAGGAGGAGGTGCTTCCCTTATCACTTTAAGCCCCGTGGCCCAAGCATTCACACAGGACATAAGAGACCCAGGTTCACTTTCCCTCACTGCCTGACAAGGAACGAGGATTTGGACAGAGGCTTCATGCCTTAACCACTGTCCCGTGGGATGTGGATGTCTCAATTTCTCCTGTTTAATCTGTTCCCTGCATGTAAATTGCTATTGGAGCAAGGGGCTAGATGCCGGGTCTCCCACCTCAGAGGCGAGTACCATAACCACCAGCTTTATAGAATCATTCCCTCCCACCAATCTCTCTCTTGGCCAAAGACTATAAGTATTTACCCAATACTTAATCCTGTGTTCCAGTGTCCTAAATAGGAGTGGATAGATCAACATTATATTCATAATTCTTTTAAATGTTTCACTTTGTTGTGAAGGAATGCCTATATGATTTAGCCTTGTATTTCAGCCAGCGTGATCTTTTGGTGTGTTTTGGATGCCTGCCTTCTATAATTTCCAGTTAGAACTATATTGTAGTAGTTGTCAGGGTTCAAGCTGGAGGGTTTGGAAACTGGTTAGAGGACACCAGGGTGTTTAACACATGGTTGACAGTTAAGGATTTAGGAAAAAGCAAATTGTCTAGGTGGCACCTGCCTCCGTCAGCACTAATTCAGTTTCAGCAGTTTTCCTGATATGGACATATTATTAGAATGAGTGACCAACAAATTCTGAAGCACATGTAGCAGGAATGCCACAGTATGGCCAGAACATAAGAATGGCCATACTGGGTCAGACCAAAGCTCCATCCAGACCAGTATCCTGTCTACAGACAGTGACCAATGCCAGGTGTCCCAGAGGGAGTGAACCTAACAGGTAATGATCAAGTGATCTCTCTCCTGCCATCCATCTCCACTCTCTGACAAACAGAGGCTAGGGACACCATTCCTTACCCATCTCGGCTAATAGCCATTAATGGACTTAACCTACATGAATTTATCCAGTTCTTTTTTAAACCCTGTTATAGTCCTAGACTTCACAATCTCCTCAGGCAAGGAGTTCCACAGGTTGACTGTGCGCTGTTGGTAAAAAGAACTTCCTCTTTGGATTTTTTTAACACCTGTCGCCCGTTGAAATTTCATTAGTACGCTCTGTTCTTGGCATTATGGGAATAAGTAAATAACTTTTCTTTATTCACTTTCTCCACCACCACTCAGATTTTTATATACTCTATCATATCCCCCTTAAGCTCCCTTTTCCAAGTTGAAAAGTCCTAGCCTCTTTAATCTGTCCTCAGATGGGACCGCATCCAAATCTTAATCATTTTAGTTGCCCTTCATCTGAACCTTTGTCTAATGCAGTATATTTTTTTTTGAGATGAGGAGACCACATCTGTATGCAGTATTCAAGATGTGGGTGTACCATCAATTTATATAAGGGCAATAAGATATTCTCCATCCCTTTTTAATTATTCCTAACACCCTGTTTGCTTTTTTGACTGCCGCTGCGCACTGCATGGATGTCTTCAGAGAACTATCCACGATGACTCCAAGATTTCTTTCCTGGTTAGTTGTAGCTAAATTAGTCCCCATCATATTGTATGTATAATTGGGGTTATCTTTTCCAATGTGCATTACTTTACATTTATCCACATTAAATTTCATTTGCCATTGTGTTGCCCAATCGCTTAGTTTTGTGAGATCTTTTTGAAGTTCTTCACAGTGTGCTTTGGTCTTAACTATCTAGAGCAGTTTAGTATTGTCTGCAAACTTTGCAACCTCACTGTTTACCCCTTGCTCCAGATCATTTATAAATAAGTTGAATAGGATTGGTTGTAGGACTGACCCTGGGGGAACACCACTAGTTGCTCCTCTCCATTCTGAAAATGTACTGTTTATTCCTACCCTTTGTTCCGTCTTTCTAACCAGAAAGGATCCATGATTTAATCCATGAAAGGATCTTCCCTCTTATCCCATGACAATTTGGGATAATCGCCTGGGAGTCAAAAGCTTCAGTGGTACAACAAGTGATGGTCATAAACTGAATATGAAACCCAACCACTTTAAGCACCTTGCTAGAGATTGAGCTGGCATGATTAGCAAGAAAACCATATCCCTTTGGAATTTATCAAGATCATGTTGATATTATCTGATGTTTCTGCTGAAATGATCAGCTATAAAGTAGTTAACAACAATAGCAAAAACAATCTCAATATTCAGACTCATCTTTAGATTTCAAATGAGATGACTGAGTTATTCCAGTTTTAAACTGATATTATTGAGGGCAAAACTTGGCCATTTGTCTTTATACATGTCTTCAGGTTTTGCTATGTGGTTAACAAAGAATAACTCTTCGTAATAGCTGAATGCCACCTGATTTATGTGGTAACCACTTACAAATTTCTTTGGTGCATTTAGGTCCTGATCCAGAAAATCAAGTAAGGACATGCAATTTAATGTATGTGAGTAGTTCCACTGTCTTCAGCTGGACCACTTATTGGCTTTATTAGATTTGGACTAGTTCAGGAAGTCTGGTGAAACAACAAAGTCCACGAATGCCTGTGGATTTATTGAACACAAAGGAGAGACTTGTAAACTGGTACTTCTGGAAATGATGGCAAGAAACATAAAATTTCCCCACATGGTTCTTCATTCAGGTATCTCCAGTGACATTTCTCCTACTGATGTCCTCCTGAGCATTATGCCATCTGGTGCCTGGATAATGCTGTAATGGAAACAGATGCTGAGCTGAAAAGTTGCTTTATTACCCACTTTACCGTGCCACTGTAATTTGGGTGATATACTACAACTTTTCACCTTCCCCTTGTAATTATCAGTCAGTTCCCCCACCCCCAAATAACTTGTACAGTGGGTTTATAATATGTAGTTGATTTAAATGCTTGTCCTCTCTCCATAGTCTCTCTAATACCTCATCTGCCTTCAAATTGTTTGTTTGGTGCTGGTTTTTTGTGTAGTTTTGTTATTTTATCCTGGTCATATATTATAGCTGTGTTTTCTAGCATGGTTGACAGATCCTCAGTCATAACATTTTCCATTGTAGATTTCTGTTTTTAGAATTTTAACCTGAATGTGCAAATTCTGTGTGGGCTAAAATTTGATATAGATAATTTCGGCCTATGAGAACAGAAAGTCTGGTAAGTAGAGAAACAAACCAAACCAAAAAACCAGCTATGGTCTGAATTTTCAAAATCTTGGATCCATCAATTTCTGACTGTTAAAATTGAGACAATGGGTGAATTCTGGATCATGAAGTTGCAGAAGTTTGCAGGAGAGCAGGGAGTACACCATGACATGGGGATTGCTGACTATAGGCTGATTTGGGTGGAGAGAGGTGGCCTGCATTAGCATCATGTTTTCTTCACTCTGCAGCATCTAAAGTAGTGACTTGAGGTTGTGATATACAGGACACTGGTGATTCACTTGAGTGGAAATGATCTGGTGCACTCTCATACAATGTATGAAAGCTAATTTGGATCACATCAGAGATTTGTGTCCAAGAGCTGTGTTAGTTTTCTCTGATTTTGTGTGTCTGAATAATTGCTACCATGACAATATGAAAGCTATTAAGAAGTGTTGGAACAGCATTAATCAGAAAATTGGAGGGGTGACCAGAAAATGTGCATTGTATGGGCACAGAAACTATATAAGCTCTGACACATCTGTTTCTCAATGGGATACACGTATTGGACAGGGGTCAGATGATTGTTCTCTCAAACATAAAACTGTCGGTATTTTGGTGTGAATTCTCTTACTGGTCCTGCACAAATTCTACCCTCCAATCATTTTGAAACATGACCAGGAACACCATTCCACTGTAACATAGCAGTTCTTCACTCCCAGCACCATTTGTTAGTTGGGTTATTGGAAGGCAAAAGTAATGGCAATAGACACTGTTTGTGTTCCAGGGAGCGAGAATTTCAGGCACATGCATTCTCTGCTTGGGGTGGGAGGAGGCAGGGTCTGGGTACTGTAGCACAGAGGAGGCCAAGTTGGAGGGAGAAACACAGTGAATGGGTCTGGGACATGGCTGGGGAGGTGTCCTGAAGCAGAGCTGGTGAAGCCTAGCTTTTGTGTATGTTGGGGGCGTGGACTGGCTGGGCAGGCATGCAAATTGCAGGACATATCTACAATTGCCTAAATGACGACTAACTCTTATCAAAACCATATCTTTTCCTGTTTAATAAAAGCTAGGAAATTCAATGGTGAAAACTCCAACATAAGGTTGCTTGGTGGTATGTCATCCCCTTGCAGAATGCTGAGTTGACCAAAATTAAAATTTCTGAAAACCAGGCAATGCACACTTAAGGTTGCCTGAGCAACCTTAACTCTACTCTCTTTCAGCAATGCCCCAATATGCCCTGTTAATGTTCATACCTGTTAACTCTGTATGTCCCAAAGCACCTGGTATTCACTCCCTACATACCACTGTAGTAATCTTTGTACAAAATATGCCTTGTGAGGTAGTGTTTGAAAACTAATAAATTGCTGGTCAAGAATATGGCAAAATGTATGTAGCAACAGTATATATAAAGTTATGATTTCCCTCAGTATGATGATGTTAGCACATGTTCAAAACCAGACAGCCCTGCCTAGACACAACTTGTTAAGCAGGCCTAACCTAAACCAAGAAATGTATGTTTACCTTAATTTACATATAAACAGTCCTCAGGAAAAGCAGATGGAGGAGATGGCAGGAAACAAAACAGCTTTCACCACCAGCACATTGGTCAATCTCTTCCAGAGGCTCAAAAGAAAGGGTCAGTCACCCTCTTGCTGGACGACAGTGGGTGAGAGACCATCTTCAACAATGCATTGAACCAAAACGTGCTAGATTGTTTTAGATCTGTAGATGGATGTATTCACTTTTATTTGCTCATGACCATTTCTAACTTTATCCTGTATACTTGAGTTCACTTAAAATACTCTTTGTTAATAAACTTGTTTTATTTTTAATCTACCAATCCAGTGTTTTGTATAAACTGAACTGTTTGGTAACTTTAACTAAAGTAACTGTTGAATATTGACTCTTTACAGGGACAGCAAACCTTAATACCAGACCTATTTAGGAGAGGGTAGAACAGTGCAGCATATGACTAGAGTGTTGCTGACAGGCTGCTGGGGTCAGATCTGCTGGACCAGAGCTGCAGCTACACACACACTCAGGGTGTGACCTGCATGCTGGCAGGCTGGTTGTGAGTGTCCCAAGTTGGGAGCTACAGCAGCAGAGTATTGTGAGACACTCAGGGTTACAGGTCAGGCAGTGATACAACCCCTCACAGGTCTGGATTGCAGAAGGTGACACTCTCTTAGCACCACAATTGCTGAAATGTACAAGACCTTCACCTCTTATGGGCCAATTCACTTAACACAACTGAAGGGCAAAAAAAAAAAAAAAGATGGCTCTGCACCTTCTCTGTTTCTCTGGAGCCGGCAGTAGCCAATGGGAATTACTGGGATATACTCCCAGTGCAGTCTGTGTGTTAGGAGGACCTACACTAAATGGTGAAGGCAGTAGCTAGCCCTGCTTGGTAAACATGTGTTTGTGGTATGAGAACTGTGGGTTACTTAGGTGTGCAACAGAGCTGTGATTACAGTGTGATAAGATCTGTTTTGCATCCTCCAATGTGTGGGAGCAAAGGAAAGAGCTGAATGTGTACCTAAAGGATCCACATGCATCACTGAAATTCAGAATTGTGTGCATTATATGATTAGCAGGGAAAAGTGATTGTATTTCAAAGGGCAATAGCAAACTGGGATATGAGAGTTGCCTAAGCATTTATCTGCATGCACGCCAGGATAGAGTGAGTGTTTTGTGTCAGGCATAGCTGTACTGCTTGGTGTGTTTGTGAGATCTATGGATTACTCGGAGGTATGTGACAGAGCTGTGATCATGAAATGAAGGTCTGGTCTACACTACGCGTTTAAATTGATTTAAAGAGCGTTAAATTGATTTAACGCTGTACCCGTCCACACTACAACGCCCTTTATATCGATATAAAGGGCTCTTTAAATCGATTTCTGTA
>NC_133778.1:64897896-64977475 GCF_003597395.2 Chelonoidis abingdonii
GCGAAAGGATTGTCAACTGATGTTTTCCCGGAGGAAGGAATGACTGACGACATTTACCCAGAACCACCCGCGACAATAATGATTCAACCCAGAATTCCAAGGGGCGGGGGAGACTGCGGGAACTATGGGATAGCTACGGAAGAGCTACCCACAATGCAGCACTTCAGAAATCGACGTTAGCCTCGGACCATGGACACACAAAGCCGAATTACTGTGCCTAGTGTGGCCGCATGAAATCGAATTTATAATATCAGTTTTATAAAACCGATTTTAGCTAATTCGATATTATCCCATAGTGGAGACGTGGCCTTCAGAGATCTGTTTTTCACCCTCTTGTGTGAGGAAAGAGGAGGTGCCTGTGAACCTGCAGGATGCAACATTTCCATACAGAATTGTGTGGTTTATTTCCATAACAGGGCTCAGGACTCTTATTAGAAAGGATATTGTCAGCAATGAGGTGGAATAATAGAGAATTCTAGTGCATTGAATGAGGGTTAAATCGAAGTGCAGGCTGAGATGGCATCCTGTAAATGTAAGGGAATTGTAAAAGGCTGGGAAAGTTTTCTTAAACTGTAAACATGTATTCTTTCTGAGGAGCTGGCAAAATGAGTGTATCTGGAACCTCTGGAATCTTTTAGTGCCACTGGCCAGTTTGAGGATGTGCATACTGAGTCACTGCTTGAAGAAGATAGAGGGGAAGGTGGCATAGGTAACTCCCTCCCCCTTTATCCTTTAATAGTGTTAAATGGAATTCTGTGGATGAGAGTGAATGAGTTGTAAAAGGAGAGGAAGAGAATGTGCATTTCAGCACTGTGGGGTTTGCAGAGTAAAGGTATGTGTTAACAGGGTGCTGAAAAAGCAAATTGAAGGATGTATGAGCAAACTGAATTGCATTTCCTGGTTTTCAGAAATTTGAGTTTTGCTTAACTCAGCGTTCTGCAAGGGAATGATGTACCACCAAGCTACCTTAACATGCAGTAAATGTAGTTTTTGGCCACTGAATTGTTACACCTCTGTACAACACTGAATCCAATGAGGCACCAACAGTGACTAGGGTTTTAGGCACTGCTGAACTACAAATCATAAATAAAATATTTATAATTCACACTGTAACCCCAAATTAAGACACTTTTTGCAGCCAAAACATATTTCCTTTTCACATCTAATTGCTCTCTGCTGTCCTCTTTTTCTTTTAGTATTAAGAATAGCATCTGCAAAGGGTAAAAGTACAATGACAATCAATAAATCCCCAGGCTATGGGGCATCAATGAATAACCGATGGAGTTAGCACAATATCATCCCATGATACAGTGCATTATGGGTTTGGCTTTTCTCTGAAGCATTTGGCATCAGCCACTGTTGAAACACACTGTTGGTCCAGAAGTACTATTGGTATGATCTAGTACCGGGGTAGGCAACCTATGGCACGTGTGCCAAAGGGTGGCATGCAAGCTGATTTTCAGTGTCACTCACACTGCTGAGGTCCTGGTCACTGGTCCGGGGAGCTCTGCATTTTAATTTAATTTTAAATGAAGCTTCTTAAATATTTTAAAAACCTTGTTTACTTTATATACAACAATAGTTTAGTTAATATATTATAGACTTACAGAAAGAGACCTTCTTAAAACTTTAAAATGTATTACTGCCACACACAACCTGAAATTAGAGTGAATAAATGAAGACTTGGCACAGCACTTCTGAAAAGTTGCCGACCCCTGATCTAGTATAACACTAATAATGGATTGGGTTATCCTCTCTCATGGAAATGCTCACAGGAAGGGATATCTTTGCCCTCACCTCTTTCCCTGCAGAATAGACTTTAGGGCTGACCCACAAACCTAGAGGACCACCCTGAATACCACATCCTTGGTCCCTGGTAGTCCATTGTACTGGAGACTTTTGGCTTCAGTTGCCCCTAGGCTGCCTGGGAGGAAGGAGATCCATAGAAATAACAGCCTTTGGACGAACCTCTCCACTTGGTGGGGCGGGGGAAGGAGGGTGGTGTCTTTTCTGCTTAACCTGCCTAAGACCAGAAGGGAACTAAAATGTGTTTTCACCCCCTCTTCCTTCATGGAGTCAAACCTCCGGAGAGGCTTCTTCAGGACTGTGGGGCAGGGAGAGAATCTGCACCAAATAATATAATTCTTTCTGCTTTTATAGTAGCTTACATCTGAGGATCTCAAAATGTTGTACTCACTTGAATTAACTTAAGCCTTGACATTTCTTGAGGCAATAGCTGTGCACTCGTCACAGAAAACCATCCAAGGAACCTTAAATTTATACTGCAAGACTTGTTAGTCACTCAGAGTAAGTTAAAAACTGCTACCAAAACAATCTACAGTGGAGAAACTGTTCATATTTCTTGTTAATAAACCTCATATATTCTAAAAACAAATACCCAAAACCCTTCTCAAAACAAGAGCAGCAATGATTAGCTTTGCTGCATTTGTACCTTGACAGTAACATACTGGATGTTTTATTTGCTCTATTATATATAACAGACATTCCATTTGGATTATAAAACAGCATGACGAATTGGGGTGTATCGATTAGGCTTCTACACTGGTCAGCAATCATTTTGTTTTCTTAGCTTTTATGCCCAAAGAGTGGGAATGAAAACATGGTTTAATTAGAATGTGACAAAGTGTCCCCTTCAATCAACATCTAGCAACAATGAAGATAGAGCTTAAAGCGGTAAGGTCTAATGGCTTGTCATAAGACATGTGAAGTGATGAATGATGTTGGCAGTTGTTTCATAATCAGATGCTGAAGATTAATATTAAGCTCTTTTACTTACTTTTTGTTTTTTTCATATTGAATTTGGATAAAATCTATATAAACAATCTAGTATGGTTTTCAGGGACTAGCTTGAAAAAAACACCTAATTAAACCATCTATGTGTCATTTAAACTGAATGATTAGAAACATCTACTAATAATGGTGAATTAAGAAAGTTTTTCCTAAATGAAATAAAGGCTTTCTTATCAATAACCTTAAATGAACAGTCACTATCTAATTTAACCTTTTCTTTTACAAGTCCCTGCATAAATGGGACACCTGGAGTAATGTTTCACTATCTTTCCTAGCATCCTTATTTGGATAGTTGTTGTTGTTATAGTCAAGTCATCCACTAGCAAAGTATTTTTTTTCCCATAGAGCTTCACTCATTACAGCACTAAAACAATTCGGTGGTTTGATTTTTGCTTCACCCCAAACAATCTCCCTCTATCCCAGCTCACTAGCAGTGTCTTCCACTGCATATGATACACTGCATGACTTGTAAAACCTGAATTCACGCTATACGTGATTGTATGCCTCTGCAGCACATGCAATTCAAATTCAAGGCTTTTGCTTTTAAAAATACAGCATGTTTTAAAATGTGTTAGCTTGGAGCAGATCAAAAGATCAAGGGTGACATCCACTCTTCTGCATGAGGTCTGATGTTAAGGGTCCATATGACCTTCTGCAGCCCCTATGTAATGAGGTGAATGTCAGTCCAAGGGAGAGGAGATAGGAAATGTATTGTCTGGATTTTTGACACGGGAAACTCTCCTACTGACAAATGGTGAATGGGGCGCCTATTCTACACAATAGGAGATGGAAACGACCATATTATAACCTCATTCATCTTTTGTTGGGGGGACAACACTTTTTTGAGCTTTGGGTTAATCTTGTACAGTAACTGTTTTTATGAAAACTTCTCTCTCCTTAAATTGGATTGTGAATGATTTCATGAAAAAAATACAATCTGAAGTATATGATTGAAATGTGTTTTTCCTCTAAGATATAAGCTAGGGCCAGGTCTACACTGCGACTTTAAATCGGTTTAATGGCCGATATACCGATTTAACGCTGTATCCGTTCAGACGACGTCGTCATTAATATCGAGTTAAACGGCTCCTTAAATCGATTTCGGAACTCCTCCCAAACGAGAGGAGTAGCGCTAAATTCGATAGTGATAACTCGGATTAGGGTTCTGGTGAGCGGAAATCGACGTTATTGGCCTCCGGGCGGCATCCCAGAGTGCAGCACTGACCGCTCTGGACAGCAATCTGAACTCGGATGCAGCGGGCAGGTAAACAGGAAAAGCCCCGCGAACTTTTGAATTACATTTCCTGCTTGCCCAGCGTGGAGCTCTGATCAGCACGGCTGGCGATGCAGTTTGAAATCGAAAAAGAGCTCCAGCATAGACCGTACGGGAGATACTAGGTCTGATCGCTGTATGGGGAGACAAATCTGTTGTATCCAGCTCCGTTACAGAACACGAAATGCCAAAGCGTTTGAATAAAAAACTCCAGGATACACAGCGCTGTGTGACAAGCGTAACGGGAAGCCAGAGACTCAAATGGACGCTCATGAAGGGAGGGAGGGGGTACTGAGGACTCCCGCTATCCCACAGTCCACAGCAGTCTCTGAAAATTATTTGCATTCTTGGCTGAGCTCCCAATGTCTGTAGGTTCAAACACAGTGTCTGGCGTGGTTCAGGGAACAGCTCCTCAGTTTATTTCCCCCCCCCACCACGTGAAAAAAAAAGGGAAAGATTGCTGTGCTATGGCGTTTGCTCAATGCACTCCGCGAAAAAGGCGCCAAAGGGTTGTCTGCTGCCTTCACAAAGGGAGGGGTGAGGCTGTACCCAGCACCACCCGGGGCAGTGTTTTCTGCCCCATCAGGCACTGTGCTCTCAACACGGAAGTGGGAACTATGGGATAGCTGAGGAACAGCTACCCACAGTGCACCGCTCCTGAAATCGATGGTAGCTTTGGACCATGGACGCAAACAATCGATTTCGGGATCCCACTGTGGACGCGCTAAACCGATTTTATTAGATCTGTTTTGTAATATCGGTTTAAGCTAATTCGAAATAATCGTGCAGTGTAGACGTACCCCTACTGGCAACAATAGGAAGGAATCAGGTATCTGACAGTGTACAGAGGTTCAGTAGGTGGCAGCCAGGGATTAGTGTGTGCTGTAGTCTTACAGCCCAGTCCTGCAGCTCTTATTCCCATGAGTAGTCAGTTCCCTGACACTCCAGTGGGGCTACTTGCATAAGTAAGGGCTCTTGGATAGGGCCCTTACTATGCAAGCTCTGGAGGCAATATAGAGAAATTGCAACTGGCTTGTAATTAAGATTTAAATTCAACTGCAAACAGTTCCAGTTCTTCTAGATAGCCACCCATTCAGCGTAAACTCTAGATATTGAGGGCAACACATTCTAATAATGACACCTAAGATGGAGCATTACTGATCATCAATGGATTTCCACTGATTGAATACAACTTGGGATTTAAACACACTGAAGATAGAGTATGTTACCTAGCAACTGCTAAAAGATGATTAACTCTTTTGTGGCCATCACCTCCACTACCCTAAGATGCAAGTATGTTAAAGCTGAATTTCTTAAATAAAACATTGAAAAAAGTTTATTCTATATTCTTTGCAGGGCTTCCATTTATAACCAGTTAATAAAAAATAATAAACAATTATTAGATTGTTGTGGAGTCCAATGGATTAATAGTTCATAACCATGGCTTATAACACCTTTTACTGAAGTTCTTATAACCATCTGTAATACTCCCCACTTGTGCATATAATATCTATTAATCATATATTAATTCTTTATAAACTATTTAGACATGGGACATTAATATAAAGTGTGACCATTTGCAGATTCACTTTTATTTTTTCATTGCAACAGGGAATCTATGCTATAGATCTCTGCCAGTTTACACTAGCTGAGGATCTGGCCTGTAATGTGGAATTACTTGACTACTGTACCATGTTCTGAAATCAAGGTTGCATCCAGCTGCTGCAGTTTAACAAAGTGTTAACTGAGAGGCAGTCACATATAGAAAGCACAGAGGATGTAAAGGGGTAGTGGCAGGTGAAGGATCAACATGAATTCTGAGCACTGTAATGTGAAATAAAGATAAGATGACCTTTAATTATTGTTAATGTAGCCTTTATTACCTACTCTGGTTAGAGATCAATATATTTGTCAGGATGTTGGTCAATATGTGATAATTTTTTAGGTGTTCTGAAGACAACTGAGTTGTTTAGCCTTTTGCAGCTAGGCAGGGCTGCCGAGAGGATTCAGGGGGCATGGGGCAGGGCCGGGTCTTTGGCAGCGGGTCCCTCTCGGAGGGAAGGACCCACCGCCGGATTGCTGCCAAAGAATGAAGCAGTGGCAGTAGAGCAGCCTAAGTGCTGTCGATTGTGGCTTTTTTTTTTCCCCCCACTTGAGGTGCTTGTACTCACCGGGCGGCGCCCACCACCGAAAACCCAGAGCAGCTCGCGGGGCCCCTGCGGGGTCTGGGGCAAATTGCTCCACTTGCCCCCCTTCTGGGCAGCCTTGCAGCTAGGAATTTTAAAAAAAAATTTCAGTGTTCTGTGTTTTCTGTTTCCCAGACCTGATGTTCTTTCTGCTAATTGCTGTTACGTTCCTATCTAATTATGGTAGAGTGGTTTGGCAACTTTGGTGTTGTGTTAATGCAAAGAGTTATTACTGCTGTTATTAATTTCCTAATAGTTGTAGCAAATTATTTTAATGTATAGAAATTGCCTTCAAAGAGGTGTGAGGTAGAATAACTAGTCAATTTCTCTTTAAATGATGATGGAACAAATTCCACTTCTTTTTACCAGTGAATGCCAGCTATGCTAGCCACTACCATGCTACATTTATGCCTAAGTGCTTTTAGGGCTAAATTCATTGTTAGCTTTAATGGACTCAGCTCTGTTGAATTCAATGGAATTGCACTCCTTTTTACCAGTAGTGATTCTAGCCACTTGGTTTGTATTTTATGTTTACTTTTTGGACTTTTTTCATCTGATAATTATGTTGTATGTCAGAATCCCACCCTCCATATTTGTACTGAGTCAGACTCTGATACTCTTACTCATATTGAGGAGCAGCTTACTTCAAGAGTAGCCCATTGATTTCATTGGATATGTTAATAAAGTAGGGTGCTATTCAACATGATTAAGGGTATCAGAATTTGTCCCAACATCTTTACACCAATGTAATGTATCAACTTCAACTTAACATCATCATCAGTTGAGTGCAGGGCATGCCAGTGAGTACATCTACACTGTAGTAGAAGACCTGCAGCTGATCTGTTTGGGCTTGGGCTGGAGTTCTGTGACCTCCCTACCCTGAATGTCTACAATGCAGTTTGATAGCCCTGCCCCGTGAGCTTGAGTCAACTGATCTTGGCTGTGCTGCTTATCTTTTATTGGAGTGTAGACATACTTTAATTTCCTACTTTGCAATCTATTTTTACATGGCACTGTTCTGTTGTATTGGTCTCTATGCTGCTCTGATGAAATCCAAGGGATTTCTCTTGGAATTTTTATTTAACTGCAGAATAGTTTTTCTTTTACGTGAGCAGGGAATTACTCATAGTAATTCAAGCGATTTGTACTTGTGCATTCCTCATCAGGTGTGTGCTTGGCCAGTGTACCAGAGTCAGATTTTTCCCTTAGTAGTACCCATTCAGGAAACACTCTCTGCTGCCTTGTTCTGCTGCACAATGGTATAAAAAATGGAGCTGCCCCAAACCCAATTCAGTTCTTTCATATGGCCTACGATTGGTAGTAAGAGAAGATTGACTTGCTATTGCGTGCCATATCTTTCAGAGAAATTATCTATCTTACTGTAGAGATAAGATGGGTGAGGTAATATCTTTTACTGAACTAACTTCTGTCTCTGTCACCAACAGAAGCTGGTCCAATAAAAGATATTACCTCACCCAAGTTCTCTCTGAGACAACATCACAGCTCCACAGAGACCATCCTGCATCCATCTTCTGAATCTTCCCACTCAGAGTGCACAGAGTACTTCAGAACTGGTAAGGAGTTTCTCTCCAGAACTTGTTTCTGATCTTCAGCACCAGTCCCCTTCTCCAGTGTTGAGGGGAAAGCACAAGAGGGCAGATTCCTCAAATGAGCTGAGACTTAGCTCCATGAGGCAACTGAGGTCCCTTGTACTGTCCACCCACTTAAGGAACAGGGAAGGGCACAGTCTGGAAGAAGTTTCCCAGTACCAACCTCATCTCATCAGGAGTTGTTGATTCTGGCATTGGCCATTGAGACTGACCCTTTGCTATGATACTGACTTCTTCTGTGCAACAGCATCAGGAAAATATCTTTGTACCATTGACAGCAGAGGACAGTGCTACAGCATGAGACTTACACTTCTTAATGCTGGACTCCTTGGGGATACAGAAGACAAGCCAGCTGGTAGTGGTAGATCCTCAGGCCCAAGCTACAGACTTACCACACAGTCTTGATCCCGCCCTTTGTTCTGGTGGGGGGGCAGGTTGCTAGATCATCAGGGCTCCAGTGCTTTCCTGTGCAGTCTGGAAGTAAAGACAGCATGATGTCACAAGTACCGATATCTCTGGAATTGTGACCCCAGACTTGGTACCATCTGGCCTACCACCTCTGTGTTGGACAACTGAAGTTCCTCTTCAGGGCCTGAGGTAGGATCTTATGATCCTCGCTCTCTGGATAGAAGTCGGCATTCCCCTTCTCCTTCATCAGTGGAGTTCCAGTACTAGTACGCATGGATGCTCAGAAACAGTCCAGAGACAGGGGCCTTTGGAGCAGTTATGGCTGGAGTCCTATCATGGACCCATGGCCCAATTAGAACTCAACAGGCATGCATCCCACTCCCAGATCCATTCCCCAGTTCCTCCACCTTTCAGACCTCCTAGGGAGAGAATGCGCTAGGGCACATGAGGAGGTCCAGGAAGTCATTTGTAGTACCAATGTCAGTACTGAACAAAACCCTCAAGGCCTCTGCAGGCTTTAGAACCTCCACCCACTGTGATGCAGAGGGATTAACCTCACCATCTTGGCATTCTTCCTGCTAATCACCTGATGTAACACTGCGAGGTAGTCCAGGAGAGTTGTCACAGATTGGTAGACATTCTAGGTACAGTGGGGCTTTCTAGAGTGGCTCAACTTGTCAACATCACCATACTAGAGCCTGCAAAATCCTTATGGCAAATGTCATCCTCTCTGCCTCTGCCAGGTAAGAGAAACAGGAAACGGTACTATGTCAAGGATATGGACATTTTTATATCCATTATTTGCCAGGTTCCTTAGTTGTCTCAGCCATGAGACAGGGTTATCAGGGTTGACCTTCTACCACAAAGAACAAGGATCCAAAGAAAACAGATCTTTTGGATAGAAAAATTTATTCCATATCTGGTTTACAATTTTATATTGCTAATCAACAAGCCTTACTGGCCAGATATGACTTTTCTCTTGGACAATATGCTGAAGTTCTCAGACAAGTTGCTAGAGGATGCCAGACAGGAATTCCAGACACTGTTAGAGCTGGACAAGTTGTTGGCTTGCACCCCTCCACAAACATCATTGGATGAGGCATTCAGAAGACTGATGAGATGCTCCATAGTCTTAAAGGTTCAAGAGCCACATTAAAATGGTCACCTTCACCAAAATCACACTATCTGGTTGCTTCCAGTCCCAAGAGACCAGTCACTTACGCCAGATCAATTGGTACTCTAGATCTTACACCAAAGACACCTTACACCTGTAGCCAATCTTGTAATAAACTATCTAAAGATTTATTAACTAGGAAAGAAGAAATCAATTATTTACAGGTTAAAGCAAGCAAATATATATGTTTACTCATATGAGTTATCATCGAAACCTTAAGAATGACAGAGCTGTAGTGATCTGTCAATTTAAAGTTTCTTTTAGGGTGGACCCAGGATGTAACGCCTGGTGATCTTGGGCTTCAGTTTGGTGTAGCTAGTCCTGTAAGAGTTCAAACAGCAGAGAGATGGAAAATTTATCTGTAACTTTGTTTCATTTCCTTCATTCAGCTTCCAGCTCCACAGGAGGAGCTTCCTTGCTTATAGCATTTCCAAGGTGTAGCAGGGCTATTAACCAATCCTTTGTATTGTGAAGTTCCTCAATGGCTCATCTGATTTTGAGAGGTTGGATGGGTGCAAGGAGGATGAGAGATGATTCTTGTGCCTGGGTTCACATGTTTGGAGCAAATATTTTCAAAGTTAAAAAGCAAAAGCTACATTTTCCTATAGTATAGAATACCAACATTACAAGTGAGATTAATGCATGCAGAAACTTACAAGCATTTCAGAGTCTAAACACTAAATATGTTCTTATAAGACATACCTGTTTTGATCAAAACTAACATACATCTGAACTGGTCTGGTCTCCATGAGTACCACTAAGGGAAATAGCTCTGACTCCCGTGCACTGGGCATGTACACACCTGGGGCAGAATGGACGTGTGCAACACATGTCAAAGAACAATGATAGAACAAGTTAGTAATCTTTTTTCCTCATTATGTGAAAACAAAGATCCTTGGAAACAGAAATGAAATATCCAAGAACAATATCAAAATAATTTGCACATCACTGCACAGACTACTTTGAATTAAAGCAATAGACTGTATGAGGACAATTTTCTCTACAGCTGAATTTTGATTTTTGGTTGGGTGAGCAACACTTTCCTATATTTTCTCAGATAAAATTACACCAGTGAAGTTCTAATTTTTGAAGTGTCAACAAACTGCCCTCTAGGGATGTGGTTTTAGGGGTTTCACAAGAAGTTTCATTACTTGCCTTCCCACGTAAAATGAACTGATGTTTCCATTCCTGGCAGAGAGCAGTTATTTCATACCACATCTAATTAACCAGTAATAGTCCAAAACTGTGCTATGCTTGGGCTATATTCTTATAGTCCAGAGTTAATGACAATATTAAGAATTTGGGCCCAGAGTTTTTCCCCAAACCCAAGGGTGCATCACAATACAAATACAGAGACAGTGGGTAAACTTTTGAAAAGTGCCTAAGTAATTTAGGAGTGTACATTAACTTAGGCCAGATTTACCAAGGTGTTTAGGCAACTACAGATGTAGAGAGACCCCTAGTAGGATTAACAAAAGTGACTGAGTGAGGCACCTAACTCCCATTGAAAGTCAGTGGCAATGAGGTGCCTAATATCTTTAGGATTCGTAAATCCTTTCAGGTGTCTGTCTAACCTCTAGGTGCCTAAATATCTGGTAAATCTGGCCCTTAAGTGATTTAGGAGCCTAAATCACAAAAGTCTAAGTGCTTTTGAAAATTTTACTTACAAAACTGCCCTCGAGTCTTTAGAGGTTGGTTTGACCTAAGGTTAATCTGGAGTAATTCCATTGTAAATGAGATTGGACAACTGAGATGCAGATAAGGAGTTTGTAGAAAATATGGGAGCATCGCTCCTGTTGTTGTTTGCATTTTGTTAATAAACATAAGGCTTTGTAAGAACTTCACAGAATAATATTCACAAGGAGCCATTTATCAAGTAAAGTAAGACTTTGAGGGGAAGGTTATAATTGTACTAAAAACACTGCAGGCATTAAGGGTGAGAACTCCACTGACATATGGTCTGAACTAGAGAAAATGGGAAAAATTTCATCTCCAATTATACCCATGTACTTGCATGTGCCTAACTGAAGGCAGAATTTGGCTTTGTTTTATTTGGAGCATGGTGTTAGATCCAGAGCTTGGCCAGATTTACAGTCATTAGTAATCCTAGTGTAAAGCTCTGTTGATAGCTGGGGCTGTTTGGGTTGCACAAAGGAAAAAGGGTGACCGTGGGCCCTCCCTCTTTGTCCAGCATCACACAGATATGAGCCCACAAGAAAGGGTGTGAACACAGTCCCATATTAAAGAAAGTCACAGCTCAGTTCTTGTGTGCACTCTGCCCAAACCCCTGGGGGCATTGTGGCTGAGTCAGAAATAATGCCTCTGGGTACTTCTGCTGATGCAAAGTCCTGATGCATTCTTCTTGCCCTAGAACATGGGCTGTGGTTTAACGCTAACAAGGCAGTGTTTTCTATGGGCTATCCTGAATAGCTAAAAATCTATGTTAAGCGATGCATGCAGTGATAAATTACTTTGAGATTCAGGTTTAGAGGATGTTTAACTAAGATTTCTATTTATCAACAGCAGGGAAATTGTACACCCGTCTTTGAATTTTTTATATAGACAATATGTCTTGCCTGGGTAATAGGCCTGTGCCTCATAGCACTCCACACACAAATTCCTACTAAGTGAATACTGGTTTGTCCCCCCTCTCTGGTATTTCTGAGGTATCTGTCATCTAGATAACAAACACTAGTACAAGTTTCACATGGACAGTGCTTGCAGGATTGGGGCCCATATTGATTTTAGCGGTTACAAAAAGGAGGAAGTAAGTTATTTCTATAAAATCATAGAAATTGCTTTTTGTTTCAAGAAATGTAATGGGTCAAAACCTACACTGGAATGTGTGAAGATTAGAACCAGGACCATAAGCAGGTATTTGAAACTGAGTGGGTTTCAGGGAGTATGGGTCTCTAACCCAGACCTACAACGCCTTGCAGTGCTAGTAAGCACCAGCCTGCCACCCAAGAGCTTGCTAATGGTTACTTGGACAGAAGGACTCCAGTCCTGGAATCTTACTAGCAAAAAGCTGAGATTCCTGATTGATCCACAGCTTCTGTATAAACTTGGAACAGGAAGTTATCCATGCAACTGGGATCCACCTTGCCCTGGACTGTGTCTCCTGCAGCTTAACTTGCTCGTATCAGGACCTGGTCTGACTCTGGTTATTGCGCTGTGATTCTGCTTTCAAGTTTGTCTTCTGCTCCTGATAACCTGTCCTGCCTTTCGACACTCAGCACTTGGTTTGCTCTCTGGCCTGTCTCGGATTCTGACCTCCTGGTATCAGACCTGGCCTGGCTCCTGCTTAGACCACTAGATAAAACTGCCCATGTCCTGGTCCTGACACTGGGAGCTATGGGGCAGCGCCTGTGGGTGGATGTAGCACACAGAGCTGCTTGCCACGCCTCCACCTAGGAGCAGCTGGGACCAGTAGCCACTTCTGGTGAGCTGCCAAAGTGAGTGCCCCCTGGATCCAGCACCCCACACCCCAACCCACTGCCAGCTCCACACCAACCAGACTGTAAACTGGAATTTCAATGAACATCAGAATTCCAGTTTATAGGACTTTCCAGTTGAAGTGCCAGATCAAACAGCTTTTACTATATTATCATGTTCTGGGCTTGATACTGCACCCCCTGAATTCAGTGACAGATGTTGCATTTCAGTGGAATGATTTCAGTGGGAGCAGATTTAGGCCCAGTATCTGTGATCTTATTTGGCTTTTAACACATTTGCTGTCTGACTTGTATATTTCCTATTTTTACATGATTTTACATATACTAAAACTTGCCATTTCCCCCCTAGTCTCAAGACACTGAGAGCTTAGTAGCTATTTTTTCTCATTTTAGTTAACTTTATTGAGTAGAAGATGGCAGTACTTTGGAGCCTGATTAAGAAGAGATCCAGATTTTAGAGTACAAAATCAGAGCCACTTAAAAATAGCTTCAAGGTTATCCCAAGGTAAAGACATTTCAGAACATTGCACAGCTGCGATCAAGCTAAAGTTAATTACTACAAATACTTCAAGGAATTATGTTTATAAAACTGAAGAGAATGCAGTCATGAGAAGCCAGCTTCAGGAGTAACAGTGCAAAACCAGGCAAGAAAATTAAGAAGATTGGCTTGCTTTTGTAATGCATCTTTAACTATTAAAATTGTCAATGATCTACAATGTAAGGGACTTTCCCCATCAGCCCAGCCACTGCTTTAGAGATCCATGCTCCAGTTCTGTTGTTCTCTATCAATAGATATGGGTTTTTTGTCTCATGCTATTTTTTATTATATTTAAACACTATTTAGTAAATATAGGTTTTTTTAAAAAAAGTATATAGTCCTGGTCCTATAAAGTTTCTCCAGTCTTGTTTGGGATTTCCTGCCCTGCATCAATGCTCTTCAGACATGACAGAAGAAATTGTAAAGGGCCAGAACAGTACTCAGTAAATTCCTATGCTGTTGATAACAACATGAACACAGATTAGGAAACAAAGGCAAAGAAAATACGCTGCATGAGCAGTGAAATGAATTGGATGCTTTGTCTATTCTGTCTTTGTGGTTTGTTTTTTCCATTAGAAGTTAAACACCAATTATAAGGTGGTGTCATAGGGTGTTCACACCACACTAGGTAGCTGGAAAGGGTCTGGTTGACCTGGAGGAGAGTCAAGGCTCTTAAAGCCTAATGGCTGCTGAAGCCCAGCTGAGGGAGGAGCTGAGCTAGGTATAAAGAAAGGAAGTTGGTGGTAAGAGGGGCTGCAGTAGGGAAGGCCTGATGCCCTACTCTGAGCTTAAAAAGAGAAAAGCGGAACCAGGGAGGAGACTAGGAGCTAGGCTCTGAGGGAAGGGTGCACCCAGAGGAGGTTGGGGAAGGAGCATGTGCAACAGCAATGGAATCTGGAGGTGAGTAAACTGGGGAGGTTGCTGGATAGAGGGTCTCTGTGCTGCAGCCTGGAGTGGTGGGTGGGCCTGCATTCCCTCACTAGCCACTGGGAGAAGTAGCACAGTGTGGGCAGTGGAATGGAAGATTGCCTGAGACAGTCTGTCCAGTGGGACTTTGATACCCTTAAAGGGAAGGATCACAATGACCTGGTTGGGGGGTCATGCTATGAAGAAGCAGCATCCTGAATGAAGAAGAGGCAGTAACCTGACTGGTTGACTGAGGGTGTCTGACTGGTGGTGAGCTAATCCCCCAATGAGCCACAAGGGGGCTTTGGGGTAAATAGTGAACTCCATTACACAGGTGGAAAGTATTGTTTCCTACTGAACTTTCAATGAAAGAAGAAAAGCTGTTTCTCATTTAAAGCATTTACTTTGTAATACTGAGAATCTCACTTAAAAAACCAATCACTTTGAAAGCTGAATGGATAAAGCTTAATGCTTGAAGAAATAAAAGGGAACCATTGATAATCTAATCTAAGTAGGCTGTCTGTGCTACAGTATTTGAGCTGAATGTTTCATAAGCAGGGTTAGACTTTTGAAGCATCCTCCTATCATTACTTTCTTCCTTTAACTACTTTAAATATAATTTATATAGGCTATAAGAACTACTGTATTTGGGCCCTGCTGAGGAGAGAAACAGAGCTTAACCTAAGATACTGCTGTATCCCTTTTAATAAACCCGACTGAACTTGAATGAGGACTAGGAGATGCATTGTTTTATGGACTGTGTGGGGTCTTTACAACAGCAAACTGACATTGCATACGATGTATGTGTATTTATAGTAAGAATTTGTCACCTCTAAGACAGGAATTATAAAAACCTATTCATACATCTCCAGGGAATAGGATTTCACAAAGTAATGTACTACTGGCTTAGAATCTTTTGGAGGAAAAAATTTAAATATCCAAGACATGCAATAGTCAGTATGAAGAATCAAAGTGGTGGGGCAGTTAAGTGCCACATAAGAAAAATTGCATTTTAGTGAATTCATTCGACTAGATAAATCAAAACTAACCTTATAAGAAGAAAACAAAGTTAAAATAAGAAGCACTAGTTTTTCCATCTATTTTAAAGTCCATTTGCTGTGCATTAGATTGCTTTATTGGGCTTATAAATGTAGTAATTTTTTTATTCAATCTGATTAACAGTGGTGATCACCAATGAAAGCTCATCATTACTAATAGTCTGTGTCTGGGGTACCACAGCATTTTCCCTCTGCTTATTAGGTAAGGAGTCCTTTATTCCATGTTATGGTAGCTGTGGGCAAATTGTGACCCCCGAAGATGTTTGTTTGCAGCAGTCATACCCCTTGTTGCTTGAGTACTGTGATTTTGTTGGAAGTTTATCATTTTGACTTTAGTGCTAAGAACAGTAGCTTCTCTGGCTTGGCCAAATATCATTTTCTTTTAGGCAAACCACTGACTTGAAAGAAAGTTAGTAATAAAACACAACTATTCTTCATTGGACCAGACACAGAACCTTAGATCTAAACAACTCTTCCTGTCCAGCTCTGTGTTTCTGGATAACAGGGTTCCGCTTTAAATCCAAAATTTTCAAATCCAAAACAGGCAGGGGCCTGTGAGACAACCTCTGTATCCCAGTCAGTCAATCACACAAGACAATTTGGCAGATAGATACTCTTTCTTTGTCATTCTCGATATATTTCCCCTGCACTTAGATCAACAGGCATCCGTTGTGTGGCTAACTAATATACTTCTAAATTATCAGGGATGTTGACAATTTTCTTTTAAAACTGGAAAATAAAATGTTTGCCTTGCGTTTCAGTTATCCAGTTCAAATCTGACTGGAGACCTATTTCTACACCTGGGCTACTACATGGGAGGGCAAAAGCAGTTTAAATCTAACTTTGCACATTCTTCTACTGAAAGATGTGTGGTGCTTCTCTACAGCTCTGGATCTGTTCAGTCCCTAATTGATTTATTAAAATACAGTTGGATGTATGCGTCTGAACTGTTCTTTCCCATGGCTTTTCTGTACAATTCTTAACTTAGCTTTTTTGTACAAGTGAAATCTTGCAGATAAGATATAATTTTCATGACAGTCCTATGTAAGTGGCCTCAGTCATGTGAATGAAAAATCTCGATTACCCAGTGTGTGACATTGGTCTGAAGGCTTTAGATTTCCTTACCCTGTATCTGCTTGTAGCACTTAGTGAAATGATTAATTTCTCTTGAGTGATTCTGTCAGCATCAGAGGATGTAAATATTACATTTCAAACAGTCATACCCACACAGCATTCTAAGTTGTAAAAACAAATGTTTTCCTGTGCCTAAGAATATTTGAAATGCTAAGCCCCTAAAGACTTCTTTCCTTTCTCACCATTCACGTTGTCCTTTCACAGACAGTAACACAACTGGGCTTAGAAAATAACATGATGACAGGCAACAGCAATATAAAAGGGTTCTTCAGAACTATGTTCCTTTTATCGTGCACGATCCTTCAGTGTTTCTCTAGTCTAAATTTTTTACAAGGCTCAAATTCCCCTGTGCAATTATGGAACTTGAAATGTAACTCTCTTTGGAATTCTAAAAGATTTAGAGTATTTTGTCCAAAACCAATTTTTAGTATCTGACAAAATTGCAAACTGATGTCACAGAAAAACGTTTAGAGCATCATTAAAATAGCTGAATATGAATGCCCTTAAATGGAGACTGTAACAAGCTTTACTTTAAAAGTGTGAGTATTATAGAACATATGGATTTTGGATTTCTTCTTAGACAGTATTTCGGATGATTTTTAATCAGCACTCCAAAGGAATTTTGTCAATTTTCATTTGCTTTACAGAAACCAGGAACAATATTAAATTATCATATTTGTTATGTGTATCTAAAACATGTTACCATTGATGATATACTGTTTTATCTGTGTTTATCTTTATAAATATTAATATAGTGTTACCATTTTACAAAGACTACAACAAAGCCACATGCCTTTGTAACATCTATACTACGTTCCTACGAAGTTTGTGCTAATTCGTTATTGAATGTGGCTCTGATTACAATGCCGTGGCATGTTTTGCCCGAAGTAATGTTGGTCTTTCTAAATAATTGGCCATAAAAACTCAATAGCTTACTTGAGTCTGAAAATACATGGGGTTTGTCTTATTGGAATTTCCTGTAGTGGATATGTGGTATACAATCGCTGGAAGCCAGAGCTGGTGCAGTTTGTTTCCTTTGGCCTTTGTCTGTGCTGGTCTTGGTGAATCTCCTCCACCTTCAAGTTTTTTGCATCCTGTTGTTGCTATTCTATGAGAGAAGCATGAAGCTGCTTTACAGAGGAGCATGAGTTTCTTTGCTCTCTTCCATCCTCTACTGATGCTGCTGCCCTCATATGGGAAAAATTCAGGGGATTCCATTATGAGGAAAAAGAAGCTAGCAAGGTAGTTATCAGTTAAAATGATAAGGGAGCGGAAAGCAAGCACCATTCACAAAATGGAGCAGTAGGAGATGGTGCCACCACCACCATCTTCCTTACACCCAATTGTCCAGTGATGAGGATGCTCACCTGCGAGAGACCTTGCTCTGGAACAAGGCCTTGAACCAGATTATTGGCTATTCTGGTGTAGATCTTTCTTTGAAGCTATTTCAATTTGTATACGATCTTCGCATAATCACTGCGAGTGAGCAGTGATTGAGCGAGTGAGCAAAAGTGCAAGAATGATTCTATAGGCCAGGGCTTAGGACATTCCCATGGGAGAGGGGACACCTCGATTCCACTCCTTGCTGCACTGAATAGTTAATTATTGATTTTTAAAAAATGGAACAGCTTCAACAGGAGACAAAGTGAGACACTACCTCAAAATATCCCGTAGTCTGGCACTCACATGGGATACAGAAGACATGGATTCAAGTCCTACATCCCAGGTGAATGACACAACTACTGGGCATCTTTTATGAGGAAGTCCCCACCACCTCAGTCTTATCTCAATCTAGCTTTCCTCCTCCTCAGTT
Organism: Chelonoidis abingdonii; assembly: GCF_003597395.2. Classification (NCBI taxonomy): domain Eukaryota; kingdom Metazoa; phylum Chordata; order Testudines; family Testudinidae; genus Chelonoidis; species Chelonoidis abingdonii. Next base: position 64,916,263 of record NC_133778.1, read on the forward strand.
CTATAGCTCTAGCCCTTCATTTCCCCCTTCCTATTAAAAAAGGGTAAAAAAATACCCAAAATGAAACAATGTTTGAGATCAAACTATGTTTTATTTGACCCAAAATTATTTTTGATCAGACTCTTTCAATTTTCCCAAAATACCCTCCCCCAATCAGCTTGACCCAAACCAATTTTTTTTTTTTACTTTTTGGAACTGCCAATGACAGAATATTTTTTCACATACCCACAGCCATGGCCCAAGTATGTTTTGTGTAAACAGCCATTTGATTGTGTCAGGGTTCCCTCCCCACTCTGAGCTTTGGGGTACAGATGTGAGGACCAGCATGAAAGACCCCCTAAGCTTAATTTTACCAGGCACAAATCCTTTCCTTGTCCTTGGACGGCATTGCTGCTGCCACCACCAAGTGATTTAGACAAAAAATTCAGGGGAAAGGGCCACTTGGGGGAATATTTTGGGGAAACAGGGACTCCAAGTCCCTTCACTCCCTTTCCTGGGGAGGTTTGAGAATAATATACTAACCAATTGGTTACAATGTGAGCACAGACCAAACCCCTTGGTTTTTAGAACACTGGAAATTAGGTTCTTAAAAGAATTTTATTTAAAAGGTAAAAATTATACCTGTGAAATCAGGATGGAAGGTAACTTTACAGGGTAAATAAAAAGATTTAAAACACAGAGGATTCCCCTCTGACTCTGCTTTACAGTTAAACAGGAATGATATTACCTCAGCATACGGAAAATTCACAAGCTAAAGCAAAAAATAATGCATTTCCTTGCCTTACTTACAATTTTTATAATCTTAGATGATCATTTTCAAGAGATGTTTTTCCTGCCTGGTCCCTCTCTCTGTCCAGAGAGGGAACAAAGAGCACAAACACAACCTTCTTCCCCGCCCCCTCAGATCTGAAAGTATCTTCTTTCCCGGTTGGTCCTTCTGGTCAGGTGCCAACTAGGTTAATTGAACTGATTAACCCCTTACAAGTAAGGCAATTCAGTACAGCTGCCCTGTGTATATTTATGACAGACTGTGATTGTTTTCAAGCATGCTTTAATCTAATCGTTCCTATAGCTAAAACACGTTGTATAGGGAAATTGTTTGAAAAATTCATGCATGAGTTTGTTGTTAATTTATGTCAAGACAGACTATCAGGAAATAATATGCAGCCCTGAAGCGTAAAATTTCTATCTGTCATGAAGACAGTGTCCTCTGATTACAGGAACTCAGTGCTATTCCATGGAATCTACCCTACAGGGCAAGAAAGTACCTCCAGGGCAGGTGACATTTTTAAAATCCAGGGTAGTATTTGAGTTCTGTTAATTTGATGCACAACACCTAATTCGCATTAGAGTATATGAATATGTATGTCTTCATTCACCTGTTGTGCTTTGCTCCATTTTATTTGCTGTCTTTATTTCCATGTCAGAGTGCATTGCAGTAAGCCAAAAATATATGTAACTATAAGGTAAGAAGTTGCTGTTTTCAGTGTATGTGAGCAAAACTTAGGCCATTTGAAAACTTTCCATAATACAAGCAGCTTTCCTTCATGTTAAAGATTGATTATACCTTTCAATTCTGCTTTTATAACATGTTTTGCTAAAATGGCAAATCCTACATCGTGTGTGTGTGTGTGTCCCGTGGGTGATGTCATGCCACAGTGAGTGCTCCAGGAATAATCTAACCTGCTGCACTGTACAGCTAGGGTGAAATTCACCTCTTTGAAGGTGGTCTAAGCAAGGACCTCTGCACTGTGGTAACCCTGAATGAGGAGGGAGATGTTGGGTACTTTTCACCCCTGTTTAAGGAGAAGATGTTTTTGGGTTTGTGGATGCAGTTTCTTGTGGTTTGAAGGAGCAGGTTCCATGCTTCAACTTTCTGTCTTGCATATATCTGGTTTACTTTGTGCAGGAAGGTTTGAATTTCAGTCATAGTGCACAAGGAAACAGAGGATCCCTTATGAAAAAGGCCTATGGAATGTATGAATGATGGAAACAATAGAGTATTATGGTAATGTAATAGGTTAATATAGAAATTCTATAAACCCATCAAATTTCAGTGTGCCAAACTTTCTATTAGTTTTAGAATAATCCTGTAGAATTCTATAGGAGGGACATAATTATCAATTCTGTCCCATAGGATCGTTCAAAAGCTTTCCATAAGGAGTAGACCACAACTTAAAAGTAAAAAATATAACTTTGCCTGAATTTACCCACAATTTTGTATCCTCACCAAAGAAATACAGGAAAAATGTCCCACAAAACCCAACTTTAGCACTTCACAGCCATACTGCTTTCTCAGGGGAAATCATTCAGACCTACTGAAAGTGAAGGCAGGGGTCTGGACTCGATGACCTTTCAGGGTCCCTTCCAGTTCTATGAGATAGGTATAGCTCCATATATTCTTCTAAAGGGTTAAGATTTTAATTACTCTTGTTAAAATACACTAAAAAAAATTACAAAACAGCAAGCAGTCATTCAAACTTTTGTGGGTTGTTTTTTGGTGGAAGGGACTCCAACTACTTATTGTTTTTAATCTTAAAAAAAAAATGCTTATATGGATGCATAAAATATGTAAGGTTAAGCCTGTGAGGTCCCAGTGCAGATGTAATGTTATGGTACTTCATAGAAATATTCCCATTCCTCCACAGAAAATCTTGCATATCTTACTTTTGCATTCAGGAAGAAAACTCCTACTGAACCATGTTTCTGGGGCAATAGGTGAGTCAGAAATAAGTGCATGATTTTATGCTGAATATAGAAAATACATAAACTATAATGGACACATTTTTCCTTGCCTTCAAAGGACCCTTCACTTTGCATGAAGAACATATACTGCAGGGGGTCCATATTTTAAAAAATATATATACTTTCCAGTTTTATGCATGTCTCTGCAAATGTCAATGTACAAAAATAACAAGCTGTTAGCATGTTAATTTAATTTTAGTGTCTCATGAACGTATCATAGTTCTGTCTCTTACTCTACAAAAATCAATCCATGCAGATATTTAATACTTTCAGAAGAGCGATCAGAAGCAGAAGTCATAATTTAGTATTAGTGCTCTGATGCCCTGATTCACGAAGTAATTTAAATATGCATGTAATGTAACTACATAAGTAATTTTCTTGAAGACAGTGACACTACTCACAGCGTTAAAGTTACACATGAGCTTAATCACTATAGTGAATTGGGGCCCATATTGAGCAAACTTACCCAGACTGTACAACAGACACTTGTTCCATGATCTGTTTTAGGTGGACCTCTTGGAAAAATTATATTAAAGTAGATTTTGCATTTTCATTACAGCTATGCCTGTCTGCTTATCTGTATCCATCTCCATCCACTTTTCTTACTTTGCCCAGGGAGCTTACCATTTTAGTCATTGTCTTTTTGTTCTGTCTTGGGGCTGCATCTAGCATAATGGTGTCCTGGTCTGGCGCTGGTAGGGGCTACCCCAACACAAGTGGTAAATAATAATTTGCACAGTTCTTGAGAAGCAGGTTGAATTTACCTATGCTCTTGTCACTTGAGGCTTGCTTGGAATTTTCAGATTAACAAACTGAAAATGTGCCAATTTTCTACTGAAACTGTTTCATCCTCACATCCTCTGTCTCTCATATGAGTCTGCTCAGTATCTTTAACTGATCTTGTGGGAAGACCCTTTTAGCCCAGCCTCACCTCCAGAAGTTGTTAGGTTGTCAGTCTTCATTGGGAGGGGAAAATATATTAAGAACACTACTTTTTCTATGCAGATCCCAGAGCTTCAGACCCAGCCCTTCTGCTTATGGGAGGCAGATCAATGGTCCAGCTAGCCCAGTATCCCATTTTTGACAGTGTCTAGTGCCAGATGTTTTAGAGGGAATAAACAAATCTGGACAACTTTGAGTGATCCACCCCCTGTTTTCTATACCCATCTTCTGGCAGTCAGAGGTTTTGGGCTACCTGGAGCTTGGGATTGTTTCCATGGCCATCCTGACTAATGGCTACTGATGGACCTCTCCTCCATGAATTTATCTATTTTTTTTAACTTTTGGCCTTCACAACCTCCCCCAGCAATGAGTTCCACAGGTTGACTGTGCAAAGAAGTACTTCCTTTTGTTGTTTAAACCTGCTGCCTATTAGTTTCATTGGATGACCCCTGGTTCTTGTGTCATGTGAATGGATAAATAACACTTCCTCCATACAGATGCTCCCCAACTTATGCAAGCATTCCATTCCGGAACTCAAATTTTGCATAAGTTGGAAAAACATCTTACCATTATGTCACCTCCCCCCCCCCCCAAAAAAACCCCACAACAAAAAACCTCCTATTTCTAGCATACAGAACTTTTTCCATAAATTTGGATTTGCATACATCTGGTTTACATAACTCGGAGCGTCTGTACCTTCATGGCTTTATAGATCCCTCTTAGTACTCTTTACAAAGACTAGGACTGTTCAGTTTAGAAATCTCTCCTCCTATAGAAGATGTTCCATACCCCTAATCATTTTTGTTCCCCTTCTCTGTCCTTTCCCAAATACTAATATCTTTTTTTGAGATGGGGCAACCAGTATTCAAGGTATAAGCATGCGATGGATTTATACAGTGGTGGTTTGTGGTTTTTTTTGTTTTTTTTTTTTGTTAAATCTTGTCTATCCCTTTCCTAACAGTTCCTAACGTTGTAAGTGATTTGATTGTGGTTTTTTGACTGCTGCTGCACACTGAGTGGATGTTTTGGGAGAACTATCCACAGTGACACCAAGATTTTTGAGTGTTAACATCTAATTTAGACCCTATAATTTTGTATGTATAGTTGGGATTATGTTTTCCAGCGTGCATTACTTTGGACTGAGCAACATTGAATTTCATCAGTCAGTTTGTTGCATCCAGTTTTGTGAGATCCCTTGGTAACTCTTTGCAGTCAGCTTTGGACTTAACTATCATGAATAATTCTGTATCGTCTACAAATTTTGCCCCTTGCTGTTTGCACCCATTTCCAGATCAAAATGTTGAATAGCACAGGTTTCAGTACAGATCCTTGGGGGACCCTGCTATTTACCTCTCTCCAGTGTGAAAACTGACCATTTATTTCTATGTGTTCTTTTCTATCTTTTGAACAGTTGCTGATCCACGAGAGGACCTTCCCACTTATTCCATGACTGCTTATTTTGCTTAAGAGCTTTTGGTGAGGGACCTTGTCAATGGTTTTCTGAAAGTCCAAGTACACTATATCAATTGTATCATACTTGTCTACACACTCTGAATTTTAATAGATTGACTAGGCATGATTTCTCTTAAGAAAAGCCATGTTGGCTTTTTCCCAACATATGTTTATCTCTGTCTAATTATTCTGTTCTTTACTATAGTCATTAACCAATTTGCCTAGTACTGAAGTTAGGCTTGCTGGCCTGTAATTGCCAGGATCGCCTCTAGAGCCTTTTATAAAAAAAGTTGATGTTACATTAACTATCCTCTAGTGATCTGGTACAGAGCCTGATTTAAGCAATAAGTTACCACAGTTAGTCATTTTACAATTTCTTATTGGAGTTCTGATGACTTATTAAATGGATCAGTTTGTTCCAAAACCTCCTCTACTGATACCTCTGGGACAGTTCCTCAGCTTTGTCACCTAAAAAGAATGGTTCAGGCCTGGGGGTCTCCCCCCACATCCTCTGCAGTGAAGACTAATACAAAGAATTCGTTTAGATTCTCTGGATTGTATTATTTTTCTACAACTGAACTTGCCTGAGCAGTATGTTTAGAACCCTCCTTGAAAGCCATCCTACTGTGGTTTGGCCTTTTTCCTTTCAAAAATGTTAAAATTTTGTGTACACTACGAATCCAATGAACATACGAATGTTAAGAGGGTTTATATTTAACATCCTGTTTTATTTGACTATCTTGTGAAAGAGCTGTCGGGTAAAATTATTCAGAGAGACAGTGGATGGCACTGTTGGTTTGCAGCTATAAAGTGGTAAAGAAAGTAAGTTTGATAGGACAACATTTAAAATTATGCATAAAATATACTGATGTCTCCTTAAAACAGAGGAACTGAGCCTAAGACTATCAAATCTGTGTAGGAGCTGTGGACTCTAGACAGGGATTTAACTTTGAAGACTTTTCGTTATCAACGGTATTCAGGCGAAAATAATGAGACCTGAATTATGCTCTAAATCCCACATTTTTGATCACGCTGAGTTTATTTCTTTTAACTGTTAGTTTGATACTGTGGATTTGTCATGAAAAGAGACCAGCTAATGGGGGTTAATAGCAGCAAAGCAAGTAGTCCAGAGGTACTAGAATAGCAATGACATGCTATCCAAGGCAGGGCGGTGAGCATTTCTGTCTCACATGGCTTCCTACAACAAGATCAGTTACATTGTGAAACAGAAGTATGTGTTTGAGAACACTTGGAGGCCACTTACAGATGGGGTTTAGAAAGGATGCTGCTGTTTAGTGTTTGTATTTCCATCCTTGTGGGGGAGGTGTGCGCACGCACACACAAGTCAGCTGAGTTTGCATGTGTTGCAAAATGATCGTGACTCCCTTGTTAACCCCTTTATTCCTTTCTTACCCCTTCTGGCAAGGTGAGAGGTTGCTTAAATACATGGAAGTTTGGGGTTGGGTTTGTCAAGGAGTAGGAAACTAGGATGTGTGGTGAGTATCTGCCTTAAGGTCTGATCTGAAGTCTGAGAATCTTTCTGCTGATTTCAATGGGTTTTGGGCCAAATACTTTTTTGCAAAAACCAACAGGCTAACAATGCAATGTATCATGTGTATACTCAGTGATACTATTGTAACTTCTTCCGAGAGCTGAGAAACATGGAAATGGCTTTCTCCTCTTGAATATATCAAAGCAAAATAATAAATACAAGCTATAAGGAAAAAAATCTAATGGGCTCAGGTCCTGTGTTACCATACATTAAAATTGGTATCTTCAATTCCTGTTGTAACTTTCATTTCAAAGGGGAACAAAGCAATTAAGGGGAAATATCGCTCAAAAATGAACATGGTTGTCATTCTCACTAATTCATTTTTCTGAGAACTGTAGTCTCCAAAGAAAGATGAGAAGTTATTTGCAAAAGTCTTATTCAATTTTAAAATTTATGCCCTTATTAATGTTACAACATTTCTACAATCCACTACATATCTGAGCCCTTGAGAATCATATAGATGTTTGATAGCTGGGAAAGCTGCAAGGTTATAAATCTCTATAGTTTTTGTGAGAACAGAATGTCCTTTGTGGTTTATAACGTGATTATAAGAGCCCTTTTGAAATTATGAAATCTATTGGTTGACTAATTAACCACAAAAATAAACCTAATAGATGGAAAGAAAGGGGAAAGTACTCTGGTGAATAATATCAAATTTAATTTACGTAGGTATAAATAACACTTTAAGGAGTTTTTTCATACTGAATGAAAGAACAAGATATTAACTGTGAAGTTATTACTGGAATAGTTAATGCTTTATTAATTATGTAGGTTTGAATGAAGGGGGATTAGCATCAAGTCAGGTTAAGAAGAAATCCAATATTAACAAGGTCAAGTGCAACCTTTTCCTAATTTGATTGAAATAATTCTTAATATCATAGCAAAGGAAGAGACTTGAGGATGTCACAATCTAAACTGGATACTTTTTGTCCATTATACCACTAATGCAAATGAAGTGTGTGTACGTAAGTACACGCACAGCTTCCTTGTTCGATTTGAGCAGGCATCATAGTCCTGGTAATCCTTTAGTATTTAATGGATGCAAATAGGAAATATGACTTCCCTCACTTTCTTAATATACAAGCAAGATTTTAAGGTACTGATCCTTCAGTTTGACCTACGTGGGTGTCCTGTGCTGAGCCTGATGAAGTCAATGGGGTTCCACGTGAGTGTAGAGGATGCTCCCCACCCCCATCACAACTGGCCTTTGAGGTTTGGATCTGAAGTTTGTAAGCCTAACAGGTGTGTGTGTGGGAGTAATATTGAGGCCCCTGGATGCTACTGTTAAATAAATATTAAATGTGTGCTCTGTGCTGTAAATGAGAAGTGCAATGCTCTTGTGAAGATCTACCAACCTCGAAACATGGGAGGATACAGTGAGCTGTTGATAGGAACAGGGTCCTTTGACCAAAACTGGGGAAGTATAGGGCTTAATTATAATCTAACAGAGTGATGGGGGGGGATGGACCTGAGAGAGGCTGGAAAAATTGGGACAAATGAGCTAGGGATTTTTAAACTGCATGTGCATCATATTCTCTCTCTTTCTCCATTCTTTTGTCTGTCTCTTGATTTTGTTTTGGGCAAGGACTTCTTTTTTATTTATATATTTAAAGACACACTTTTTGGTACTAAGTAAATAATAATGACTTAAAGCTCGTTCCAGTAGGTAAATGGGTTGACTACCTATGATCATTCTGCGTGGGTATTTATTTTTATTCACAGATATGTGCAGACATATGCTCAATCTAATATGCTGCCTTCAGAAGATAGCACTTTACAAATGAAATTGCACCATCAGCAGTCCTGGTTTGCCACATCTTGTGAGGGGATTTCCTGCATTTTTCCAGTGGTTGCACCTGCCCCAAAAGTTACACATGGCAGCTAGGTATGGCTACTTCCAGATTCCTCACTGCTTCTTCTTTTAGTGAGCCACAGAATGATACTGGAAGGCCATGAAAAATGAATTCCCATTGACTTCATTGGAATCAAGATTTCAACCAGACCTTCTAGAAAGATATCATTGTTTGGCAGATCTTTTGGAAGTAATTACAGTAAGATGCACATATTTTGACATCACATTCCTGTATTCCTAAAGCCAAGCAAGGAGTGAAAAGCAACATTAATAACCGGAAATTCAAAGGCATATTTAAATTCATCTGTGTTTATAATCTGTTTATATTTGCTTTGAAAAGTATGTGTGTGTGTAATGCGGCAAAAGAAAAAAGGATATCTCAAAGTCTTCAGGAAAGAAGGTTTTAGCAATAAGTGGGCAGGGTGGCGAGGGGAGGATAGATTGCTTAAAATAAAGGAAAGTGAAGAACAGAAAGAAGAAATTAAAGTAGAGCTGTCAATTAACTGCAGTTAACTCATGCAATTAAGTCAAAACAATCGTGATTAATCACAGGTTTAACCACATTGTTAAACAATAGAATACCAATTGAAATTTATTAAATATTTTGGATGGCTTTTCTACATTTTCAAATATATTGTCTGTTGTAATTGAAATGAAAGTGTATATTAGTTTACAAATTAGTACTGTTATCATTTTTACAGTGCAGTAATGCAATCTGTTGTGAAAGTGCAACATTCAAATGTAGATTTTTTTTGTTGCATAACTGGAGCCGGCATTGCAAGGTATTTACATACCAGGTATGATAAACATTTGTATGCTCCTTCATGGTCTGGCCACCATTCCAGAGGACATGCTTCCATGCTGATGACGCTCATTAAAAAAAATGCATCAGTTAAATTTTGTGACTAACTCTGTGGGGGAGTCCCCCTGCTCTGTTTTACCCACATTCTGCTATATATTTCTTGTTATAGCAGTCTTGGATGATGACCAACACGTGTTGTTAAAACACTTCACTGCAGATTTGACAAAACGCAAAGAATGTACCAATGTGAGAATTTCTAAAGTTAGCTACGACATCAATGCAAAGTGCATCTGAACGTGCCATCAAATCTGAGAGGCGATGAGGTGGTGATGCAATCTTTTCACGAAGTCTAAAAGATCAATACTCCGATGCAGAAACTACAAACCTAACTCACCAAAAAGAGAGCGAATCTCCTGCTGATGGCATCTTGACTCACAAATGAAAATGTAACATGCATCGGTCCACACTACTTTGGATGCTATTGAGCAGAACCAATCATCTGCAAGGACGCCATGTCCCCTGGAATGCGTGGTGAAGCATGAAGGGACAATATGAAATGTTTAGCATATCTGGCACGTAAATACCTTGCAATGCCAGCTCCAAAAGTGCCATGAGAACACCTGTTCTCACTTTCAGGTGACATTGTAAACAAGAAGCGGGAAGCATTATCTCCTGCAAATACAAGCAAGTTTGTCTGCCTGAATGATTGACTGAACAAGAAGGAGGACTGAGTAGACTTGCAGGCTTTAAAATTTTACATTGTTTTATTTTTGAATGCAGTTTTGTATATAATTCTACATTTGTAAGATTGCCCTATAGTTCTTGTATTAAAGTATTTTTCAGCTCACCTACCACTTTTACAGTGCAAATATTTTTAATAAAAATAAAGTGTAACTGAAATCAATATATTTGAAAATAAATGGTATTCTCTTATGGTTTAAAAGTGCAATTAATCACACATTTTTTAATCCTTGACAGTCCTAAAATTTTTTAATTATATTTTGAATCTGTAATCTAATGCTGCTGTAATGCCACATTCAGCATAGGAATGGAGGGCTCTTCTTTCACCCTAATTTCAGGTGCTAACATGCAGGAAGATACAGAGTAGTTACTGTTGAGTCATGGTGACTGGTGAATCTTGCTAGCTCTAACCAACGTGTAAAAGGAATTGGCATGTCTCTATTGGGCAAAAGGAACAACAGGCCGGGCTTGAGGAGGTCCTATAGAGCACAATCCTAGGAATAGCAAAGATGGAGGAGATATTTTAACATGAAGTTTAAGCTATCGGTGAATCTAAATATTAACAAAACTTCAGGAAGGGCATAGATTTGGACAATAAACAGAATTTGTTACACTCTTTAGTTAGCAACTTCACAGAGATGCATGTGGCTTTGTTCTAGAAGAGAAAATGAAAGGCCTTTTTATGGGCAGAGGTAACACTTAGACCGTCACCACTTGAGAGGATGTAGATCATCCTCACTGTTCTGAAAAGCTGACAGGCAGGTTAGCGGGCACAGAGAAAAATAAAACAGTGCTGTCTGGGACAAAACAAGGGAATGGGCAGTGGTGCAATCTTAGGAGAAAAAAAAATGAAATATCTATATGAAACCAACTTAAAAATGTAAAGAGAACACAAAGCCACAACCACTCCCCACTTAAAGTCCCTTCCAAGAGAAAACTGAAAGCAGCCCTTTGAAATACCAGTAGAAATAGGATGTGTTAACAGAAAAATCTCAACACTGATATATGACAGCATCGAAGCAGAAATCTATAGGTTTGTGCCAAAACACTGGGTTGTAGAAACTTAGCAATAAGAATTAAAAAATTTTCAGCAGTGGAAAAAAGTGAGCTCCAAAGTGACTCTAGTCTCAGTTGTAGACCTTGGTGAATCATTTGTCTAAACCAGACTCCCCTCTCCATCTGTTTACAAATATGATTATGTGTTTGTTTCATTTAATAGTCAAAGATTTGGGGTTAATTGCAATATGGACCAAGGCAGGAAAACTAAAAAAAAAGAAAACTGGGTAGAGAGTAGCCTGAGCAGTTAAGGGATCTTATCTAGTACTCAAAATGTCATTAGACAAAAAAAGAATAAACATAATTAGACTTTAAGATTCCTGGATAGATGGCACTTCCATGGCAAATTGCCAGAGTCTAGTGACACCTAATTCCTAGGGAAGAATCCATTTGAAAGCATCAGAATTCCTCCAGACCACCAGCTGAATAAAATTCTAGCTAACACTTTAAACAAAATGAGCGTTTGGAAATTTTAATTGAGAGAGAATGAAAGTATTGAATATTAAACACATGCTAAGGAATTGTTTGAAAAAACAAACTATGTATTAAGAATAAACCTTTTAAAACATAAAGGGCTAGATCCTCAGATGATGTAAATTGACATAGTTTCATTGAAGTCAGTGAAGTTGCTCCTCTTTAAATCTCTGAGCAACTGGCCTATAGTACATATTGGTGGAGTACACCTTATGGATGCAGTGTGCATTAACATTCAAACCTGTTTGGACCAAATGCTTGCTCAGCATAACTTTGACTTTAGCGAAGCTGAAACAAAGTACACATTTTGTACAACAAAAACAATCGATCACTGGGGCAATTTACCTAGGGAAGTGGAAGATTCTCCATCACCTGAAGTCCTTAACACATCCAATCTTCATTTATCTTTTTATTTTTTTAAAAAAAGTTCAGACTGAATTGGAATTGTTTCTGCCAAAAGCCCACCAGTTGGTGAAATTCTATGGCCTGTGTAATGCAGGAAGCCAGACCATAAGATCAATCATCTCTTTTGGTCTTAAGTTTTGAAAATAAAAGATTAAATACCATTTATTGGAGCAATTTAAATAGCATACAAAAACTTTCAGATGAAATGTAAATCCCTGGGGATATGTAAATTTGGATTGAGTGTATGAAAACATGGCATCAATCTGATTTTTAAATTGTAAGAGAGGAAAGCAGGTTCTTTTGAAGTCTTTCCTTCAGAGCCATTGTAGACTTCCCTAGCCTGGATGTTTCCTTACCATATCCAAAAACATAATAGATCTGCTATCCACCAAATGCTTCTCACATTATGCTCTTTGAATTCTTTGGATGGAGGATACTACATAAATAATAAGTAGAGTGTTAGTCAATATCAGTATTGTTAGTTATTCATGTGAGTTAATGGGACTTTTCATTTGGCCAGCCTATACCATATATTTATTATATGCACCATATATATAATATAAAGCACCAATAATATTAAGCACAACATTGAAACAGTGGTGTAGCCTAAACTGGTTTATACCATAATCTGTTCATTTATGCTAAGTACACAATACCTTACATTTGCTGAAGTAAGCATTTGACATAAGCAGATCTAGGGAAGTTCCTTCCAGTACCAATGTCTAGAATACTAGTATCCAAAGAAAAGATAGGGAAAGAACAGAGCAAGAAGTTAAGGAACTGGGACAAACTGTTGGGTTGGATTTTAGTGATATGGAACTTGTAAAATCATCATATAAAAACTAGCAGCTGAAATGTGTAACTTTGGGAGCACACCTTCTGTGTAAGGTGAATTGCTGCACAAGATGTCTGCATGAAACTGCTTCCTGGAGACCAGTATCATACAGACCCTTTTTTGTATACTATATCTTTCATTTAGAGCAATAACCCTGATTGACACTGGTTATTTGCCCTTTTCAATATATTTCATAAGGAACCAAAGTGTGGTCAAACAATTGACTATACAATATATCAAAACGGGCTCTCAGTGCTTTTCATTTAAGGTGAGCAGGATTTAGTGATATGGATTCAGTAATTTTAAAGCCTTTGAGACATTCAGATATTTCCTTGAAATCTGGAAAGAAATCAAAAAGTTCCTGAGAATCAGATATAGGGCTTGATCTTCAGTTGGTGTAAATCAAGTTACTCCATTTACTTCAATGTTGTTACACCAATTTACACAGGCTGAAGAGCAGGCCCAGGATCCCTGTGCATTTTGCTTTGTGACACTACCATGCTCCTAAGTAATTTCATTCTTTGGGCACTGCTTAATATTCAACACTTACAAGAACTTGTGGATAGAGTTTTACTGAAAATATTTGACCACTTAAACTTGTATTCAATCCTTCTGAAATATTAGCAATACCTACAAATCAGACACTGAAGTACAATAACCTTTACAAAAGTCTTCCACTCTACTACTTATAATCCAAAGAAATTATTCTTCAAGATGGTCATAATTTAGTAAAAATAATTACCTGAAGATACAAATCTCTGCAAAACATTTTAGCTAGGCTGTTCAAAAAGCATCACTTCATAAATGAGAACCTAACTGAGTGTCTAACTTCCCCCCAAAAAGGTCAAAATTTTGAGAAATATCTACTGTTTGGGTGTCCAGTTTGAGACACTTGGGGCCAAACTTTCTGACGTGGTGATCACTCACAGCTTCTACTCATTTCTTCTGGAATTGTGATTACACCACACCTCCAGAATTCAGGTCATAGATCTCTCAAGCTGCGCACTCATTGATAAGATCCATATTTATGGCTATTTTTGAAAACTGAGACAGTGAATGGTCAATCTCTGCAAAATATTAATTCTGTGGTGGGCCCTCAGGCTGGCTACACAACAGTTACTCGATATTTTTTCCTACCTTCAAACCATTTACTAAATGCAAGTCAAATTAAAAGCATCTGAAACCCTGTCTGTCAGTAGCTTAGAGCTGTACAAAGGCAGAAGTCTTTACTTTCAGTAATTAATTGCCTAGGTGAAATGGTAAATGAAAATATAGAATCCTAGAGATGAAGGGCTCAAAGGGACCTTGTAGTCATCGAGTCCAGCCCCCTGCACTAAGGTAGGACAAATAAACCTTGATCATCTCTGACAGGGCTTTGTCCAACCTGTTCTTAAAAATTCAAATGCCTGGATTCCACAGTTTCCCTTGGAAGGCTATTCCAGAGTTTAGCTACCCTTATAGTTAGAATTGTTTTTTAATATCTAACCTAAATCTCCTTGCTGCAGATTAAACCCATTCTTACTTGTCCTACCTTCAGTGGACATGGAAATCAATTGATCATTGTCCTCTTTATAACAGCTCTTAATATGTTTGAACACTGTTATCAGGTCCCCCCTCGGTCTTTCTTTTCTCAAGACTAAACATTCCCAGTTTTTAACCCTTTCCTCATGTGTCAGATTTTCAAAAGTTTTATATAATTTTTTTCTTTCCTTTGGACTCTCTCCAGTTTGTCCACATGTTTCCTGAAGCGTGGTACCCAGAACTGGACACAGAATTCCAACTAAGGCCTCGCTGTGCTGAGCACCTTCTATCCAAAGAATTCAAAGAGCTTAGTGGGACACCTACCACCCCCCACCCTGTCTTACATACACTTACTATACCCCAAAATAGTATTAACCTTTTTTTGAAATTGCATCACATTTAACACATTCAATCTGTGATTCTCTGTAACTCCCAGATCCTTTTCAGCAGTACTGTCACCTAGTTATACCCCATTTTGTAGTTGTGCATTTGATTTCCTGCCCCCGCCCTTCCTAGATGAAGTACTTTTTACTTCTCTTTATCAAACTTCATCTTGGTAACTCAGACAAGTTCTCCAATTTATCAAGGTCCTTTTGAATTCTAATCCTATCCTCCAAGGTGCTGGCAGCCCCTCCCAGCTTGGTGTCAACTTCAAATTTTATAAGCATGCTGTCTCCACTCCTTTATCCAAGTCATTAATGACCCAGGACTGACCACTGTGGGACCCATTAGATATGCCATCCCAGACTGACAGGGAACCATTAATAACTACTCTTCAAGTATAGTCTCTCAACTAGTTCTGCACTCATCTTATAGTAATTTCATCTAATCTTCATTTCCTTAGTTTGCTGTCACGTGGAACTGTTAAACGCTTTACTAAAATCAAGATATTACATCTACTGCTTGGGGGCCAGTCAGCTACACCAGTTACCCTGTCAAAGTAAATTAGGTTGGTTTGGCATGATTTGTTCTTGACAAATCCATAGTGACTATTCCTTATAACCTTGTTCTCTAGGTGCTTGCAAATTGATTAATAGTTTGTTCCAGTATCTTTCCTAGTATTTAAATTAGGTTGACTGTTCTATAATTCCTCAAGTCGTCTTTGTTCCTCTTTTTAAAGGTAGGTACTGCATTTGCCCTTCTCTCGTCCTCTGGGACCTCACTCGTCCTCCAAGAGTTCTCAAAGATAATTACTAACAGTTCCAAAATTGCTTTGCTTACTTCCTTAGGCACCCTAGGATGACTTTCATCAGGCTCTGCTAACTTGGATATATCTAACTTATCTAAATTTTCTTTAACCTCTTTTTTCCCCCCTATTTTGGCTGGTCACCCTTCACCATTTTAGGGAACACTGAAGCAAAATGGACTATTAAATACTTCCACTTTCAGTTATTAGCTCTCTTTCCCTGTTAAGTAGAAGACCTACATTTTCCTTCATCTTCCTCTTGCTTCTAATGTATTTGAAGAACCTCTTATTGCCTTTTATATCTCTTGCTAAGTGTAATTCATTTTCTGCCTTGGCCTTTCTGATTTTGTCCCTATATGCTTGTGCTATTCTTTTGTACTCATCCTTAGCAATTTATCTGTTTTCACTTCTTGTAGGATTCCTTTTTGATTTTCAGTTATTAAAGAGCTCCTGATGGACCCATATTGGCCTCTTCTGTCTTTCCTTTGCAGCAGGATTATTTGCAGTTATGCCTTTAATTTTGTCTCTTTGAGAAACTGCTAGCTCTCCTGAACTCCTGTTTTCCTTAGATTTTCTTCCCATAGAATCTTACCTACCAGTTCTGAATTTATCTGTAACTCCTTACTTTGGCTGTTGAGTGTATATCATAACAAATTCTAATTTTAGTAGCTATTCTGTACTAATAGAATTTATTTTGGCGCATGCCAGAAACTGTGTAGCAAGCATCACTTGGGGGCCAGCAGTAGAATTGCTAGATGTCTGGTTTTCAACCAGAATGCTCAGTCAAAAAGGGACTCTGGTGACTCTGGTCAGCACCACTGACCAGGCTGTTAAAAGTCTGGTTGGTGCCATAGCAGGGGTAAGGTAGGCTCACTACCTGCCCTGATTCCATGCAGCTCCTGGAAGCAGCAACATGTCCTCCCTCCAGTTCCTAGGCATAGAGGCAGCCAGGGGGCTCCGCATGCTGTCCCAGCCCCAAGTGCCACCCCTGCAGCTCCCATTGGCCAGGAACATGGGGCAGCTCGCAGAGCCGCCTGGTTATGCCTCCACGTAGGAGCCAGTGGAGGGACATGCTGCTGCTTCCAGGAGCTGCCTGAGGTAAACGCTGCTCAGAGCCTGCACCCCAACATCCTCCTGCACCCCACCCCCCTGCCACAGCCCTGATCCCCTTCCTGCCCTCTGAATCCCTTGGTCCCAGCCCAGAGCACACTCCTGCACCCCAAAGCCCTCATCCTCTTCCAGGGAGGGAGTGACAGAGGGAGGGGCCTTGGAGGAGGGGCAGGGGATGGGGCAAGGGTGTTCAGTTTTGTGCAAGAAGAAAGTTGGCAACATTAGCCAGCAGGCCATGGCTCATCAGGGTTACAGACTTGTGTGATGGCTTTGCTGGGCAATCTGAGGGCCTGGCAATTGTCCCCTGATATTCTCCTGGTCAGGCAAAGGGGAAGGGTTCCTGGGCCCTCCCTCTCCACCAGGTCCCAGCCCAGGGCCCAAGGGGGAAGAAATGTCTCAGTTTTGTTTAGCTGATATATTTGACCACCCCCTGGGCCACTTCCTATCTTCCATTCTTTCTTCAGTTTGGGGATTGTTCATAGCACGCTGATTTCCCTCCCTTTCCCATAGAGGGTTACTCACACATTCTCTATAATTCAGATTGTCAGTTCAGGCTTCCCAGCTCTCTTGTCAGTGTCCAATTGTTCCCCCTTGTCAGGGAGAAGTGGGGAGGAAAAAGTGGCAGGTTCCTGGTCTCCCAATCAGGTCTTACTCACAGTCCAGACTCTTCCTCTAGAACTCTGTCCAAGAAGCTAGAAACTGGCTTCCTTTCTGCAGGGAGCCCCTCCATTCTCCCCTCCCCATGCTGACTGTGTGCCCCTTTTAAGCAGTGCTTCCATTTGGACCATGCTGTAAAGCTGCTGAGGGGTGGGGACTTCTTGGCAGTACTGCTCCACTACTCCCTTAGATTTGGGGTGGGAGTCTGTAAATCTCATCATGCCTTGGCAAAACATTAACCCCAAACTTAAACTGTCTTAAAGAATCCAGCCACAGTTTGAAACACAAAACTCATACAGAGATAAAGACCATAAGACCCAATTAATTTAGATGATTTTGCCACCATTAAGGGACAGATGAACTCTTGGTCCATATATTTGGATTCTGTAGCATTGGCTGCTACAGAGCAATGCTATTACCCTTTTTTATCCTACTGTACTATTAAGCTCTGATACCAGTATATAATACTCTGTGGCATATTCAGACATGCTTTTTTTTATTCATGAACTTAGTTTTATTGCTGCCTGCTTTAGAAGATAACAGCAATTTGAGAAACTTGGCAACAACTACTTTTGTTTTGTTTTGTTTTTTGTTTTGAGCTATGGAGTAGATAAAACACTAAAAAATTGTAACAAGCAATGCTATACTGACAGTGGGATGGACTAAGTGACGTATTCGGTCTTTTACAACTCTAATTTCTGTGGACCTGATTCTACTTGCACTAGTGTAAATCAGGAGTAATGTTACTAAAATCAGAATGAGCAAGATTGAACCCTATGCTTCGATGATTAAATGTATGTGCTTTCCCAATATGTGGGTATGATCTAAGGTCTTGATCCTGTAAAGGGCTCAGCACTATAATCTGATCCAGCAAGAACATAAGTGTGTACTTAATTTTAAAGCAATGGGACTAGTCATGTTTACAGTGAACCACATGCTTAAGTGCTTTGCTGGATTAGGTTGGTGTGTTTAGCACTTTCCAGGAGTCCTCAGAGAGGAGTAGTAAAAAATCTTCCTCTACTTGTGTGACCTACATAAGTCAGGCTGAATTCTAGTCCCAGAGCTCAAGAGGGGCTGTTCCCTTCCCGATGGATACCAGGTGCCGTAAAATGAGAAGGGAAGTCCTCTCTGTTTCCCCCTACTGGTTGGTCGCACAGTGGGCAGAAAACTGCATCCTACAAAGGTAGATAATTAGTGTTCGTGGGAGCTCCAGGACATCTGTGTCTGAATGCAGAGTGCCTCCAGATGCTCCTTCTGGGGTGGTGTGCTCTACCGTGCCCCTCTCTCTGGCCTGTGCCTAAATATCTCAATCTTGCCCCACATTCTTTTTTACCTATCTTCCATTCACGCTTATGGCTGCATGAACAGATCAGTTTTCTTATCAAAGACTACATTAGAGGAAGAAATCAATACTCTTCTCCAGTACCAAATCAATTCATCTTCTTTTTCTACAAGTGAATTCTTTTCAATAAGTTCTATTACAGGAGTGTTATTGAGGGGAGAAAATCCTGTATGGACAGAGATAAAACTGAGTGTCCTACAAATATTATTCATATCTGATGCTAGAACTAATGCTTTGGGGAAAAAAAACAATTTTGAAACAAGTGAGAAATCTTTGGGCCTGATTTCTCACTCCCACCAGGTTTCCTCCAGTGAACTCCATTGATTTTGGAGGAGTTACTCCCAATTTACACAGGTGTAAATGAGTGGAAAATTGGGCCCATCACCTTTTTTTGTTGTTGTGGTTAGTTGGTTGGTTGGTTGCATTATTCAAGCACCTAAGAAACACTTTTAACCAATTATAAAGCCTGATTCTTCTCTCCTTAACACTAGAATAAACCAGCAGTGACTGCCACTAAAGTCAATGGAATTATACTGGTGATAAATTGGCATTATGTGAATGGAGAGTCTAACCTATAGAATTTAAAGCATGCTTCATGGCAATAATAAAAGTAGCCTATAGTTTAAAAATACTCTAAACAGAGCAAATATTATATCATCACAAAAGTGAAATCAGTGTTTGAAAAAGGGATTTCAAAAAGGCTAATAACATAGTTGGATACATATTGTATGTGAAGTTTTCTAGAGACTTAATAGTGAACCTTTTCTACAAAACCAAAATACATATTTTTATATACAGCTGAACATCAGCAGATGGCAGTAGTGTTTGCTGA
Organism: Chelonoidis abingdonii; assembly: GCF_003597395.2. Lineage (NCBI taxonomy): Eukaryota > Metazoa > Chordata > Testudines > Testudinidae > Chelonoidis > Chelonoidis abingdonii. The sequence continues at coordinate 64,935,767 of NC_133778.1, forward strand.
GTTGGATTATATGAATGTTGGGAGAGGAGAGGGGGAAACCGTAAAAACAAAAACAAGCCATTTTGCATGTTTGCCAAGCCAGATAACATTCTAATTTATAAAGACTATAAACAATCATCCCACTTTAATTGTGAGATTTATTGATTATTTGGTATGATAGTAAATTATTTACAATTTTAATTCAAGAACATTGAAAGCCGCATGGTATATCTATTGGTAATGGATTAACAGCAGTGCTCTGAAAGATTTTTTTTTCCATCACAACTGTCTAATTTCCTCTGTGACCAAATTTCTCATCCATGCCTCTGAATGATTGAAATCTAGATCCAATTCAGACTTCATGCTTTTACTAGGTGTCATGTGAATGAATCCAAACTGCTAAATGTATAAATCTAGAGAAATCAGTGTGTGATTGTTATGTGCTGTCATTTTAACTTTACCAATATTGAGTGTGTATAGCAAGAAAGTGTCAACTTTTTATTAATATTTTTGCTAGTTTTTAAAACAAATGAAATTTCTTATGGAAAGCTTGGCACCAATTATACTTTAAATGCTTTGAAATAACTCAGAAGTATAATTTTTATCATGTTAAAGGAAGTTAAGTCCAGAAAAGTTGAGCCATGTTTTATTAATGAACTGTGTAATTGCACAATAGATGTTACTGTACTCTAGCATATAATGTGATGTTAATGAATAAATGAAGATATCCTGGTCTTTTATAACTATTAAAAGAAAGTATTAAAATGCAGTGGCACAAAATGCTGTAACACTGGCCAGGAATGAAGTATGTAGTTTTTCTTAATTACTAATTATTGTCCTAGACGTGGGAAGAAAGACAAGATGCAAAGTATGTAGTTTAATTAGGTTATCACTTTAACTTAATTCATCTAGGAACTATCGCAATAACTCATAGCACAGGTCATGAGTCCTTCCTTAATCTTTTCTACCTCCTTTCCTACCACGAACCCATTGCTGGGATCTCACCACCCTTACCTGGTATGGAAATGGGTTCTTTCATCACTGTACAGACATCCACATCTACTTCAGGGGATGTCTTTCCTCTAAGTCCACTTCCAATTCCAGTTTACCAGGGAACTGGACACTTTACAGAGCAAATACCTGCACTGGGCACCTGCTAAAAGGAAGCAGCAGCAAACAGTTTGGCAGCCTCCCACGACCCTCAGCCAGGTTTCCAGATAGTTAACAATGCCAAAAATACATCCGCCCTCTTGTTGGAGAGTGGTACCCCGTGTTCCCTGAATAAATCAGGTACTGACTATACTGTGTTTATTGATCCTTCCTGTTCACAGTGATTCAAACATCTTCTGGTTTTGTCAACCCATGGAGTCCTGGTGGTTCCTTGCCAAACCCTCCTCTTCAGCATACCAGTTTACTGTCACCTCCAGGGAAAGGTCCTGTTCTGCCCTAAATTTCTTTGTTCTAATGATTAAAACAGCCGCCTTATAAATCCAAATAGTTTTCACTCAGTCGTACAACAATCTTTAGGTAGCTGCTTCCTGGTTGCTCCTCTTGCTATGAAGGAACCACTGCTCAGTTTCCAGCCAGTCCCAAACAAAACTCCCTGCCTTTAAGGTTGCAGTTGTTACATTTTAAGAGCATTGGCCTTATTTGTAATAGCACAAATTACAAGCTATCATGGGTTTTTTACATGTATTCACCTCACTGCCAGTTAATTAATGCTACTACCAAATAGTCAATACAAATGTGCCTTGCTGTCCCTGTGCAGGAATCATAACACTCTCAAATTACTCAGGTCCTTCTCTTGAATTGTTTTTTAATTAATTTATTTTTTAAGGTAAAGGCCAACAACATATACAAGACAAATTTGTACTTCTGTTTCAGCAAAAATACCTCTGCAGTAATTTGGTTACTTCATGGACACCTGCTACTAACCTAACCATTGAAGTGCTAAACCATTAAACTGGAATTGCTAATGATCACTGTGATGGACAAAGAAAGCATTTCTGATTCTGGTACCAAGTTTGGGCTCATGACCAAGGGCTGGTCTTGACTACGGGGAGATTAACACAGCTTCAATCGATGCAGCAGGGATCAATTTTAACAGATCTATTGAAGATCCATTAAATTGACTGCAGAGCACTCTCCAGTCAACCCTGGTGCTCCAGCTCTCTGAGAAGATTAAGGTAAGTCGATGGGAGAGCATCTCCCTTTGATGCAGTGTGGTGAAGAAACCAGGGTAAGACTAAGCCATGGCAACTCCAGCTACGTTATTCATGTAGCTGGAGTAGCATAACTTAGGTCGACTTACCCTCGTAGTGAAGACCAGCCCTAGGGCTAGTCACAGTTGGCTGTCCATTCAGGCAATGGACTCTGGTTCTCGAGGAGGTCATGGTGGCACATTTATGTCCCCCAGTTTGAGATCCCATCATGGCAGAGGACATGCTTCATTGGGTCTGCCGAGGAGTCTGAAGAAATTCTAGAACTAAGTTGGACCCATTACTTTTCTTGAGTGAATCATGTTCTCTGCTCTGATGGAGTAATTGCTTTTTGACCTTAAGAGCCAAGGACAAACCATGTCCTACCACACCATCAACAGTCATGTCCTAGCACACCATCAACAGTGAGCCTGCAGGGTATTTTGTCCACGTCTATCAAGATCAAACATCCTCTCCCTCTTTTCATCCTTTAATATACAGAATATCTGCAACAGATGGAATGTATGTGAAGGAGATTGAGTCAGATTTGTTTGTGGTAGACTGTGTTTAATTTTTTTTTAATGTGCTGCACTAGAAGTGAATAAAGTGTGTACTACCCTTCTCTGCCCCATATGGCATCCACCAAGTCATATGTGGCTAACTAACTGTCAGCCTCCCAAATCTTGATGCCTGCACTTGGAAACAGTGTCAGATCTTACAGGCTGTGAGGAATTTTCTACCTACTTCATAAGAAGAATTGATTAGTTTTGGAATGCATCGGCTGCCACAGTGGCAGCAGACCTTGTCTGAATACAACAGGCAAATGCATGTTTTTCTCATTGTATTTCAGCCAGTTTCATCCATGAGGTTTTAGAGATATTAAGGGAACTCTGGCCTGCAATTAGGACCCTTGCCCTTTATGGCTTGTTAAAGCAAGTGGGCAATACACCAGATCTGTTGACAGTGGAAATTATTAATGTCTTCCTGTGGGAAAGTAAAGTTACAGCTTCCATCAAACGAGCAGTTGTTCGACTCTTAAAGAAATTATCACTTAGTGTCCTGTCTCTAAGGTGATGTCTATAATGGCAACTGAACGACACACCATTTGGTCTTTCAGAGGTGTCCCCCCACCCGAAACATGACAAACATTTTTCTGATGACAAGCACAGGTGTGAACAGCTCTGCTCCTGCCAAGAATGCTAACGCCACTCGTTGGGGGTGGAAATTTTTTTGTTGGCAGGAGAGCAGACACACAGCAGCTACACAGCGCGCCTTTTAGGGGCACAGCTGTGTCAACACAGCCCTGTTGCTAAAAGCTGTGTAGTGTAGACATAGACTAATCTTCTCTTTTTGGGAAGATTATTGAAAAAGTTGTGACAAGATATTACCCAAAGGGTGCTTATTTCCTAGATCCCTTTCAGTCTGATTTCAGATTCATTTGGATTATGCTTTGGTCTGGTCTAAGTGAGAGCTGATCTAAAGATGATGGGCAATACCAGTTGTTTTTGTTAGCTAACTAACAGCGGTTGATACCATTGAGCAGGATGTTCTGTTAACTGACAGGTCACTAGCTAGGTAAATGGTTCTCTTTAGACTGCTTCCTTTCCTTCCTCTCTGAGAGGTCAGTTTAGGGTCAATTATCTTAAGGAGATCTTTTGCAAGGTTCCACAGGCTCTGTTTTATCAACCCAAAGTTGTATGTACATTAAGTGATTTGGGCTCAAGTGTATGCACACATTTTTATCAGCTCTGGCTGCTATAGTGTCTCTGCTTTCCCAGTGTCTGACAGCTACTAAGCCTTGCATGAGAGCAAGCTGTTAGATAAAAAAGAAGCAATATATAATGGAAGTGGACGGAAAGGGTATGGGAGGGTTATGAACAAAATCACAGAATAGAGAGTCAGCTAGGGAGAAAGTGGAACAAGAAGTGAGATCAGAGATGAGAGGAGAAAGTAACACAGTAACTCCTCACTTAACGTTGTAGTTATGTTCCTGAAAAATGCAACTTTAAGCAAAACGATGTTAAGCAAATCCAATTTCTCCATAAGAATTAATATAAATGAGGGGGTTAGGTTCCAGGGAAATTTGTTTCACCAGACAAAAGACCACACACACACACACACACACACACACAGTATAAGTTTTAAACCAACAATTTAATACTGGTACACAGTGATGATGATTGTGAAGCTTGGTTGAGGTGGGAGAGTCAGAGGATGGGATATTTCCCAGGGAATACCTTACTGCTCAATGAACTAGCAATTGACTGAGCCCTCAAGGGTTAACTCTCACAACACTCTACAAGGCAGTAGGAAAGGCGGGAGGGCAGACAGAGACACACACCCTGTGTGTAAGAGAAAAAAATGTACATTTCCCCTCTAAGTAGCTAACCCCAGGTTTAAGTACACTGTCTTGTTAATTAAATCAGCTTGCTGAGACCTGCAGCTACTGCCTAGACACTCCCTTGTCCCCCCTGCTCTATGGAAGATGGGGGGAGGGAGAGACACTCCCACATTAGCCCCTTTTCCCCCCGTACAGCAAGCAGGAGTCTCTGGGAGCAGCTCCAAGGCAGAGGGCAGGAGCAGCACATGGCAATGCTGGGAGGGACGGCTGCTGCACAGGGAACTTAGGGGAGTGGGGAGCTGCCAGTCCACCCTGGTTCCAAGCCCCCACCAGCTAGCTGCAACGGCCTGCTCTTCCTGCAAGCAGTGGACAAAACAGGCGGCTGCCAAAGACGTTAGAAGGGAGCATTTCATAACTTTAAATGAGCATGTTCCCTAATTGATCAGCAACTTAACACTGAAACAATGTTAACCAGGAGGACTTTAAGTGAGGAGTCCCTGTGCTTGGAGAAAGGGAAAGAATCAAAAAAGGAGAAAAACAAAATGGGAAAGTGAGAAAACAGAAAAGAGAATAAATGGAGAGAGAAATCTGAAATAGGCAACACAAAAGAGAGGGCACTCACTGGTTCTGCACTCAGATTAAATATACAGCTTTCCCCTGAGTAAATATCTCTCAGGTTTCCTTTATCATTACTCATAACCCTTCTGATTCAGAACTGCCACCTCTTAAAAAGATCTGTGCTCTCATTCCTTGGTTCTCTCCGTGTACTGTCCTTCTCCCCCGCCCTTCAATCTCTCAGTAGTCACTGATCCAAACAGTAGGCATGGCAGATGATAGATTTGTCTGCAGAAGACGCAATCCTTAGCAATGTAGTGCTAGTATGTTCTCGCTTCAGACCTTGACTGGATTAGCACTGATTCCTTGAGAAACCAATACAGATAGCAAGGGCAACATATTTTCTTAATGGGCACCACTTGGGGTAGCAGAGGACTCCTTTTATTACTTAGATAAATCAGGATCTGCTCATTCTACACTAATGCCAAGTACCTTTTTAGAGTGGTCATTTTGCTGATCTGACCTGATTAGGAGGCTTTTTTTTCTTTCCTTTGTGAAGATGAATCCATTCACTCTACAATTTTAAAAAGTAGCATATAAAGATATATAAAAGGATATTCTCTGGGCAACAAAGAAAATGTTAAATTAGGCTTTGATGATAGAGCATTTCACTCCAGGTAGATTAGAAAATTGAATTGCAAAGAGCTCATAAAGATTTCACATCTTATTGTGGTACATGCAAAATGCTAGTGCATTGAATTCACATACAGCATAGATTGACTGCAGTCTGTAGAGATCTGACACTTTCTCATATTTTTCATACATGTGATGAGAAGGAGATTAATTTCAAACCAGAACAGGAGTAGGATGCAATGTGAATGCGGGAACTTTTGTCAAACTGACTAAAACCTGTTTTTGAATATATTTACTTGATTGGCAAATAACCACGATGCCTCTACCTCGATCCCCTTATTTTTGGTGGATAAACACTCTGGACTACAGGAGAACTTGTTTTTTACACCTCAGTGAAAGAGAGCTAAGGCACAGTGTTCGCAAGGGCTAAATGGATACATGAATAATGAATGAGCCACAAACAATACTGTATAATCTGTATAAGGATTTTTTATCACATCTAAGATTAGAATGACATTATGGAGTCTAAATGGCAACACCGAACTGCGCAGTGACATTTGGCACCGAAGTGAATGCTTAAAGCTAAAATTTGAACTTCAGCCAAACCATCCAATGCACACATGAATGGACCAGTTGCAAGCTTCATTATGGGCTAAATTAACTGCTTTACATTCTCTCCCTGAACTGCAGTTAACAGAAGAGGAAAGTCTTTTTAGTCAGAACTAAAAAGAAAAAAAAATAGCTGTAATATTAGTGACAAGAAGAAGTGGTTTGAATGGCAAGTCTCCGGGCTGTTTAGATGTTAGTCACCTGTTAGGATACATTTTATCTGACTTTACCTTTAAAAATAGTAACACATGTCTTTCATATATTACTTTTGCTTCATTCTGCAGATCCTGGCCTAATCAGTTGTGCTCTCACAATGAGGTTTTGTTGCCATATAAAGCTGAGATGGATTTCTTAGTTTTAGCTGTGAATAAAATGCAAATTAAATTTTAAAAAAATCACCATGAAGTGTTTGAGACTTGATCCTGTGCCTATTGAAGTCAATGGGGGATTATCAGATGCCTAAAGAGAAACATTATATTTTTCATTAATAAATAGCCTGGTGTAATGACTATCACATGTGGTCATTTTCCCCCATGTATTATTGTTTTGCATGTGTATGTGTGAATTCTCTTTGATTTTGAATTTGGTTAGCTCAGCCAATATATTTCAGTTTCATTCAGTCTTATTAAGTGTTATTTCTATGTAGTCTTCATAGACATTAATAATGCATTAGCAGTTTCAATAACAAAGTTAGGTTTCTGAATCAGTAATAAAAACAGATCTGATTAACATGAGTCTTAAATTCAGATCCTCACAATAGCAATAATATGCTATATTTAATATTCTTTTTTGGCTACTAACCTTTGAGATGTCAGTTAAAGTCATCTAAACATTCAGAGCATTAAAAGTTAATTCTTTTAACGAGATAAAGCAAAGATCTGGCAGCTCGAAAGAATTATTTCTTTGGGGTATACTGAGCTTAGTCTGTCTCAAACCTCTTGAAAATGTTAATTGGCACCAAATAAAGAACAATGTCTGAGTTCTTCCTTAGAGACTTTGATTTGGGACAAGTCATTTTGCACGTGAATGGAATGTGTAAGTGTAAAGAGATTTAAATATCTGATTTTAATAGGTTTCATCCGACTGGGAGAGACACTTTTGATTATCTATGACCTATACCAATTATCATGATTCTCCCCGTAGGCCAACCATAATTTTAATAACTAATCAAACTAAGCCTGAAGGTTCTGTAAAATGCCAAATATGTACTTGCACTTTTGCTAGTTACAGAACTAGTACTTGCTACCTGACCTTCTTCCAATTTTCTTTCTTATTCTTGGCCCATTATAATCCTTAACTTTTTAGCAAAGGATTTTTCAAAAATAAAATAAAATGAATTGTTAACTACTATCCCCATTTTGATGATGGCTTCTGAACAAGCAATGGCATGTGTTTTGGAAGCAGCCTTATATTGTGTTTAAAATAATGCTAACTTCAGACTCTGTCTAAATGAAAGTTGATCCACAGGTGCTGAGCCTCAAAGAATATAAGGATCAGTAGAGTGGGAATTTAATGGTATAAATTAAGCTGCTTCTATGGCAGTAGCCCCATTAAAATCAGCCCCATTAAAATCATGTATACTGAGGACTTTTTCATTAACTGTAGGAGCCCAGGAAATCAGAGAATAGAGGAGTGCTCTTCCAAGGTGACAGTCAGGCCATCTCATCTAGAGTATCGTGAGGGAACTGAAGTGGGAGACTCTTCTTTTACTCTTCAGAATGGTTTATTCACACCCCTGAGCAGCGTAAGTTATGCCGACATAAACTGTAGTGTAGATGTAGCCTATTATAAATCTGGAGTAACTGAGATCAGAATCTGACTTGATGTCCCCCTCAAAGGTGTAATTGGAGGTTTTCTATCAGCGCTGTTTTGTTACATCTTGACTGATCTCTGAGGTGGGCCTGAAATGTAAAACTCAGCTGGGGGTGGGAAAGTCTGGGGAGCGGGGGAAGAGGTATTTATAGCTTATACCACAAATTAAACAACTCATGTGCACCTTAACAATATCTCTAGACTACCCCTCATTTGTGCCTGTGGAACTAGGAACAGTAGCAGTGAGGAGGACTGATAACTAACTAAACATACTAGGATTATTTTCTTCCATTGTGCTGTTGCTTCATTCCTCTCTAATTTTCTACATTTTCTCCCAGGAGATTGGTTCCCATTCTGCTGAAGTGGAGCCCATCCAGACTATATTATCCCCTTTCGCCATAGACGGTGGTCCAATATTCCACAAAACCAAACTTGGCTCTCTAGGCTCCCAGCCTTTTTTATTCTCAATAGAGTCTATACTTGCCCCTCCGATCCAAGAAACTTTTCCTCCAGCACAGCCACCAACTTGCACTTCATGCACAGGAAGTCCCCTCTGGTTTCAGGGAAGAAAGAAAATGTGGCACTTCCATTGCAGGTCACCCCCACAGTTCTAGTGCTCACCATCTTGAAACTGCACATAGAGCTGAACCTAGATGGAAAGCCTTTCCCGCTCCCTCTCCAAACTCCCTCTAAAACCCCCCTGTTGATTGCCTCTGTTCATGCATCTCAAATTTGTGTTGGACATCCGCCTCCATACCTGATCTCTGCCTATGTCTGGACCCCTTTGGGCTGCCTGAGTGACACATAGTGTAGGGAACCTGGCCATAGCTGCTTAAATTAGCAGCTACGGCCAGGTTCGCTACACTTGTGTGTGTTCCTTAGGGATCAGAGTGATCTGTATAAATACAAGACAGTCTCTAAGTTGCACCAGCTTAAGTTGAAGTTGAGGTTTGGGGTTGACAGAGAATCGGGGAGCTGTAACTAGCTTCCTGACAACTCCCCTCTACCAAGCAGCTCTCGACGCAAGAGACAATATGGTCTGCAGTAACTGACGTTGCTGTGAGAACTTTTCCAGCTTTGTAAGCTCTTTATGCTTTCAGGATCCCATTCTATCCTTACTTAATACTTCCGCCAAGTTCCAGACCCTTTACTCAGCTTAAAAATTGAGGTCCCCTTTTCTCCTCACTCTTCCCTAGCTTCTGTCTCTTCTATATACTCTTCCTCCTTCTGATAGTGCCCTCTTTCACTCTAGCTATCCTTGTACCTAGTGCTGTTCTTCCCCTGCTCCTGTCTCTCATCAACTTCCTTCCTCGTGGCAATACAAAACCTGGCACATTTTTATGGCTGGCTTTATCTGAATGATTTCTTGGCCATCTTTTAAACCTCTGTATGTTTCCATTTTTCTGCACTTCATCAAGCTGAAGTATGTCATAGTCCATTCTGCATGCTGCTACAGAAAATTGCAACAAAGCTGGGCAGTCCTTTTGCAGCACCCGTACTTCCAGAAATGCATGTGACTGCACTCAGAGAACACAGTCCTGAATGGTTTGATTCAATAAAGTCCATAAAGTTTTACAGCTTTCAAATTTACTCACACAAGCTCAAATCCATAATTAGTAACACTTCCATCTCAAACCAATTAGAGACATCTAGGAGCCTAACATTTTTAAATATTAGTATTTGATATTTATGGGTAATTTTATGAGTACAATAGCTTTTTTTTGTTACTGTGTGGCATATCTTGATATGCTGTACCCTGGGTCAGCCTTGGGATGTGGGGAAGAGCCATCCAGAGGGCTTATTTTTCTTCTCCACCATTTTTAACTGACACACAAGAAGAAGTGACTTACGTAGAGATTTCAGGTGACTATGCTGTCAGCCTCCTGTACTGCCAAAATAGTGTCTTCAGTTCGTGCTGGGGTACATGAATAGCTGCTCATATTTGAGATTCATTAGTGAAGGACAGTAGGAACCCTATTGATAAACTGGGGATCTGAGGGATTATCATTCTCTCCCCCGCCCACATATTATGAACATTTCCATCCACTGGAAGGTCTTATGTTCTTTCTGGTGACTTCTCTCTCTCTCCATTTATCCAGTTATTCACCAATAGGGCCTGTGTCTCCCATCACCCCAGCGTGACTCAATTAAATTCCAAGTGATTACTTCTGATTTACCCCAATGTGAGAAGGAGGAGTAGTTCCACAGAATCCTCAGAACAGGGAACCCTCCCCTTCTTTTCCACAGATGCAGAGTGTATTTGCTAAGGGGAGGCAATAAAATAACAGAACATAATTAAGGTATATCATTAACTTATTTATACTTTGGTAGTACCTAGAAATTTTGTCTTTTTTTTCCTTCTTTCTTTGCAGTTCTTTATTTTGTTTTCTCTACTTTTGTCCATGTCATTCTGTTGCATTTGGAGCTTAAATATTTTTACAAATATATTTAAAAACACAGCCATGGATGAGATCAGCAGCAAATACTACTTTAATGACTTGTAAATATACAAAGAGACCAACCTACTGTGGAATGAGGAACTTGAATTTTGTAAGACTTGACCTAGATCACTGTAGTTAGTCTATTTCCAGACACTTTTTCTCTCTCTCATTTGTCTATAGTTTGCATTCTCTGTAAAATTCACTCTTGCATTCCCTTTTCTTTCATTGAAAGGCAATGTCAGCTTTCCTCATCCTTTTTTTATTTTCATATTCCCCATTCCTCCCTTGCTCACCTTCCTTGTTTTCCAATTGTATACAAACTTTGCTCACCTTTTCTGCTTTCACTGTTCCCTAAATTCTCTCTCCACATTTCTCCATCTCTTCCTCCTCCCACCCCTTAACCCAAGATCCTCATCATTACCTCTCCCTCTTATTTTCAATTTCTTCCTCTGACGTTCCTCCAGAAAAATCCTCTCCTCTTGTCTCTTCACATCATTTCTCTGCCTCAAGAGGCAGCTCAAATGAAACAGTTCTCTTTCTTCTGCTTTTACCATATACCAGTACCCTGCAGCTCAGTGGGCTCTTCCTTTGAACTGACTCTTCATTCTATGACACGAGGCCACATTGGCAGCTCTGCAGGCATCTGATCAGTGGTAGGAACAGAGCTCTTGGCCATCCTTGTCAATGGTGGCTCCCTCACAAACTTACAAATGTCAGTTACTACACAGTTTGCACTGACATCCTGTAACTGCTTGAGCCTGGAGAGAGACGGTTGTGGTCATAGTTATTTCCTATCCAAAACCATCAATTTAGTCTAGCCCCACCTCATCTTTAGCTCAAGAAGCACAGGCAACCACATTATAATTGATGGCTGTGCAGGAGAGTTGGGGAAGAAGAGGGTGTCATAAACAGATAGCTAAGGGTTAATGTCTCTTTCACCTGTAAAGGGTTAACAAACAGTGACCTGCAACACCTGCCCAGAGGACCAATCAGGAGACAAAATATTTTCAAATCTGGGTGGAGGGAAGCTTCATAATGTCTGGGTGGAGGGGAAGCTTGGGTATGTGTTCTTTGTTCTAGTCTGTTTGTTCTCTCTGGGTCTCTGAGAGTGACGCACCAGCGTACGCTACAGGCTCTTCTAATCTTCTCATTCCAGAATTTTATAAAGCTACAGGGTAGAAAGGGCATGTAAATAGTCTCTTTTAATTGTTTGTTCTTTATTTGCAAATGTGTAGTTTGCTGAAGTATTATTAAAATTCGTATTTCGTTGGAAGGAGGACTTTTTCTCCAGTTTCTATATGCTGAAAGACCCTGTTAATATTACATCTTGAAATAACAGAGGATATTCTTACTTTAGCCATATCTGCCTGTAAACCCAGGCAGTCAAAGAGTGTGGCATTGTAGAAAGCTGGTGGAAGGTGATATCACCTTCCATTATCTACAGGCTCCAGATGAGATTGAGGCTCCATAATTGTGCCCATATTGGGAAACAGCCCTTGCTCTGGCAAACTGGTTGTACTGAAGTTGCTTTGTAGCCATATCTGCCTGTAAACCCAGGCAGTCAAAGAGTGTGGCATTGTAGAAAGCTGGTGGAAGGTGATATCACCTTCCATTATCTACAGGCTCCAGATGAGATTGAGGCTCCATAATTGTGCCCATATTGGGAAACAGCCCTTGCTCTGGCAAACTGGTTGTACTGAAGTTGCTTTGTAGCCATATCTGCCTGTAAACCCAGGCAGTCAAAGAGTGTGGCATTGTAGAAAGCTGGTGGAAGGTGATATCACCTTCCATTATCTACAGGCTCCAGATGAGATTGAGGCTCCATAATTGTGCCCATATTGGGAAACAGCCCTTGCTCTGGCAAACTGGTTGTACTGAAGTTGCTTTGTAGCCATATCTGCCTGTAAACCCAGGCAGTCAAAGAGTGTGGCATTGTAGAAAGCTGGTGGAAGGTGATATCACCTTCCATTATCTACAGGCTCCAGATGAGATTGAGGCTCCATAATTGTGCCCATATTGGGAAACAGCCCTTGCTCTGGCAAACTGGTTGTACTGAAGTTGCTTTGTAGCCATATCTGCCTGTAAACCCAGGCAGTCAAAGAGTGTGGCATTGTAGAAAGCTGGTGGAAGGTGATATCACCTTCCATTATCTACAGGCTCCAGATGAGATTGAGGCTCCATAATTGTGCCCATATTGGGAAACAGCCCTTGCTCTGGCAAACTGGTTGTACTGAAGTTGCTTTGTAGCCATATCTGCCTGTAAACCCAGGCAGTCAAAGAGTGTGGCATTGTAGAAAGCTGGTGGAAGGTGATATCACCTTCCATTATCTACAGGCTCCAGATGAGATTGAGGCTCCATAATTGTGCCCATATTGGGAAACAGCCCTTGCTCTGGCAAACTGGTTGTACTGAAGTTGCTTTGTAGCCATATCTGCCTGTAAACCCAGGCAGTCAAAGAGTGTGGCATTGTAGAAAGCTGGTGGAAGGTGATATCACCTTCCATTATCTACAGGCTCCAGATGAGATTGAGGCTCCATAATTGTGCCCATATTGGGAAACAGCCCTTGCTCTGGCAAACTGGTTGTACTGAAGTTGCTTTGTAGCCATATCTGCCTGTAAACCCAGGCAGTCAAAGAGTGTGGCATTGTAGAAAGCTGGTGGAAGGTGATATCACCTTCCATTATCTACAGGCTCCAGATGAGATTGAGGCTCCATAATTGTGCCCATATTGGGAAACAGCCCTTGCTCTGGCAAACTGGTTGTACTGAAGTTGCTTTGTAGCCATATCTGCCTGTAAACCCAGGCAGTCAAAGAGTGTGGCATTGTAGAAAGCTGGTGGAAGGTGATATCACCTTCCATTATCTACAGGCTCCAGATGAGATTGAGGCTCCATAATTGTGCCCATATTGGGAAACAGCCCTTGCTCTGGCAAACTGGTTGTACTGAAGTTGCTTTGTAGCCATATCTGCCTGTAAACCCAGGCAGTCAAAGAGTGTGGCATTGTAGAAAGCTGGTGGAAGGTGATATCACCTTCCATTATCTACAGGCTCCAGATGAGATTGAGGCTCCATAATTGTGCCCATATTGGGAAACAGCCCTTGCTCTGGCAAACTGGTTGTACTGAAGTTGCTTTGTAGCCATATCTGCCTGTAAACCCAGGCAGTCAAAGAGTGTGGCATTGTAGAAAGCTGGTGGAAGGTGATATCACCTTCCATTATCTACAGGCTCCAGATGAGATTGAGGCTCCATAATTGTGCCCATATTGGGAAACAGCCCTTGCTCTGGCAAACTGGTTGTACTGAAGTTGCTTTGTAGCCATATCTGCCTGTAAACCCATAGCTTTAATGGTGGTTTTGAGTTGTGCATTATAAAATTGTCTTCACAGACTTGGACTGAGAATGCTAAGGTCTAAAAATTTAGAAGTATAAGTAACACATCCAATGAGCGCACACACCAATTTTTCTCAGACCTTTGTACGTGATGATCCAAAACTTGTCCTCTGCAAAACACACATGATGCAGGCCCAGATGGGTTAGAAAGATGCAGTGGGTCCAATTTTGCTCTTATTAGTTATACACTGATAACTCCATTTACTTCAGTAGAGTGGTGCCTGATTTACCTTTGATTAAGCAAGAGGAGAATATGGCTAATGAGACTTGGATTTTTGGTGGAAACTGCTATAACTACATGGAAAGGGTGAAGGAAAAGAACCAGAATATGCTGACAAGAATAAACGTCCAAATGTATCATGTATCCTGATGTAATTTACTTTCACATCCACATATGTACCCTTTCAAGATACTGTAGTAACAGCTGTATTCCCCTGCATTCTAAAAGGCTGTAATAGAGCATGCTGGCCCCTATAATAGAAGGTGTTGCCAAATGGCATATTACGGGAGCTCAGCCTTTTAAGACAAGGTATAATAGTCCTTAGTGGGTTAGTTGGCCTAGTGGTAAGCACACCCATGTATAAGACATTATCAATAGGGGACTCCCTGTGCAAGTAGCCAAAACCCAATATGCGAAGAGCTGCCCACAGAATTAGAGGTGGTCTTAGAGATGTGCCATGGGGCATTGGACTAATAAGCGTGTCTGGCTAACACAACTCAGTTGATTTTACTTATTAGGACTTCTGTACAGCCACACTACCATACAGATTCTGATGCCCTTTTTTATGTTGAGTAGTATCTTAACATACACATAGTCCCATTGGTGGGATTTGGTATCAGAATCTGGTCATCAGTGTCTGTCTTTGGTACAGAGGTTTAGTTTCAGGGAAAAAAAGGGTGGGAGTTGAGCCTAAATCTGGCATTATCCACAGTATATTCTGGCAATGATTTGCATCAGTTCAACTTTGTCCAGGTGTGCCCAGTGATGATTGTATCTCCTTTTTTGTCAGTGACTAGAGGACCCTGAAAAACCCTATTAATTTTATGTAAGATATGCTTACCACAGAATTTGTACTATTCTATTGTATCTTCCTATATTACTGGAGGGAACATATTAAATAATGAAGTTTCTAATTGCAAATCATTATTTTAAATGATTATCTAAGGTAACTGACCTTTTAATAACTGCCTATCATGTATTCCTTTTAAACAAAGACAGTTCATTTCTCTTGGTGGCATATCAGAAGCTTTGCAAACTTTGTAACATGTTGTCAGTGTTTGGGTGCATGTTGTGGTTTTTACATGCTTTCTAGTATAGAAGTTTTTCAGCATAGTTTCCAGTGTTCAAGTCTAACCATGGAGGCGTGTGTGCTACTTCACCCTGAAATTGGCCCTGCATACTATTGCCTGCAGCGTAACCGAAGGTGTCATAAACAGATAGTTAAGGGTTAATGTCTCTTTTACCTGTAAAGGGTTAAGAAGCTCGTAAACCTGGCTGACACCTGACCAGAGGACCAATAGGGGGACAAGATACTTTCAAATCTTGGTGGAGGAAAGTCTTTGTTTGTGCTCTTTGGTTTTTTTGGTTCTTGTTCGCTCTTGGGACTAAGAGGGACCAGACGTACATCCAGGCTCTTCAAATCTTTCTAAATCAGTCTCATGTTTCAAACTTGAAAGTAATCAGCCAGGCAAGGCGTATTCGTCTTATGTTTGTTTTCTCAACTTGTAAATGTTTCTTTTTGCTGGAAGGATTTTTACCTCTGTTTGCTGTAACTTTGAATCTAAGGCTAGAGGGGGTTTCCTCTGGGCTATATGAATCTGAGTACCCTGTAAAGTATTTTCCATCCTGATTTTACAAGATGATTTTTACCTTTTCTTTCTTTAATGAAAAGCTTTCTTTTTTAAGAACCTGATTGATTTTTCCTTGTTTTAAGATCCAAGGGGATTGGGTGTGGACTCACCAGGGAATTGGTGAAGCCTCTCAAGGCAATCCAGGGAGGGGAAAGTTTGTGAGGGACAGGGAGTGCACCAGACACTGAATTTCTGGCTGGTGGCAGCATTACCAGATCTAAGCTACTAATTAAGCTTAGAAGTGTTCATGCAGGTCCCCACATCTGTACTCTAAAGTTCAAAGTGGGGGAAAAAACCTTGACAGAAGGCAAGAAATATTTTGATTATCTATGGAGACTATCCTTAGTCTTGTTTTATGTTAGAGGTAAAGGTTTGCTACTTATGCAAGTTGTTTTGGTGAATGCTATTTTAAAAGTGCTTTTGGCGAGTTAAACTGCCTCATATGATGATCACTCTGAAAACAATTAAACTTGTGAATGATCCTTCATTTAACCTAAAAAGATGCATATTTCCAATTTTTCACTATGGGGCTTGGTTTTTTTTTTCATTTCTGTGCAAGTGGCAGTCTCTCTTGGATTACTTTTTTTCAAATTTTCAGCTGCCTGTGAGGGCTCCCTTGGCCTGCTCATCCTGCAGTTGTGAATATTCTTGGCCCTGAGAAACAAAGCTTTTAGTTTCACTCTTTTAACACCCCCCCACACTCTTTCAACTTTGACACCTGTAACAAGTCGGAATCTCTGCAGATTTATTGCATTCTACGCTTTCGTGGCACCTTCCATCCAACAAAAGCAGCATTATTTGATTAAAGTGAAATGTTTAACTACGAGAACTCCAGATTAAAGTGAAATTTTGTTATTAAAGTTGTGTTGTCTCTCAAAACTAAGGAGGAGGAGGTTTCCTTATACCCAGTAACCCAGTGGTTAGAACACTCAAGCAGGATGGGGGAAACCCAGATTCAAGTCCCCCCTTTGCTTAATTCAGAGCAAGAACTTGAACCCAGGTCCCATACCTCCTTGCTGACTGAGATTAGGGAAGTCTCTGTGAGCCTTGTGTGTGCTGTAAAACTTGTGTGGAATGGGAAATCCCCAAAGAGTGGGCACTCAAGCAGTCACACTGTACTTGCACTTAAGGTTGGTACTATGCCTTAATCCATAATTCATTGTGTATAAGCTTGATGGCTGAAATGTACTGGCCCTTTATTGCAAATTCATTGTCTAATTGAGATCTAACATTATCAGTCATATATCTTTTTTGTAAATTATAATCAAGTCATATTACTTCTATAGCACAGGGGATGTTGGACAGTGATTTAAATGTGTGCAACACAATATAATCTGAGAAGGCATCAGTGAAATCTACTGGGGTCTAGTGTAAGAATCTGAACTGAGTAGGATGCAAGGAGAGCTAAGAATGGTCCAAAGTGGCTGAAGGAACTGAGAAAGTAGATTAGAATGTCAAGGAAAGGAGAATAGAATGGATCATGCTTCTATTGGTTAGCTTTTTATTAACTCCATTGTAGGAGCTGAGATGGGATTGTAGCTGTGAAGGGGATTTTGTAGGCCCAAGAGTCCTTGTGTGGCAAACTCAGGACAATTAGCTACCAGGAGAGGGGGTAGTAATTGGTCCCGGAAGGCTTAGCCCTGGAGGAATAAGGTTCAGCTGGGACAGGGGTTATCAGGGAACTAATTAGGTTCAGCTGGCCCCAATTGCTGGAGACCTTTTTAAATCCTCCCTGGCAGGGAAGCAAGGGTGGGGAGGAAGAGAGAAGCAGAGTAGCTGCCAGCAAGTAGGGGCAGCTGAACTCTGAGACTCTTCTTGCAAGGCAGATTGCATTCTCCCCAGAAGGAGAGGAAACTAGAGCAAGGGGTTGGCTGAGAAGGGATCAGTCAGACCCTGTGAGATTGGGAGGGTTTTTTTTTCTTTTACGTTGCCCAAGCCTGTGTCTCCCAGGCTAAGAAGGACTGAGCTAACCAAAGGAGAGGCAGGTACTTTGCCACACTTGATACCAAAATGTGGCTCCAAACTGTGGGAGCTGAGAGGCAGAAGAGCTTATATTCATAGTGTACCCATTTGGTAGGACTAGTACATTCCTTTCTACCATGGACTTGTGTTGGTTTCTTACATATGCCAATTTCCCAGCACCATCGCTTCTCCTTTTTTGGCTTCTTACAGCTGATCACTCCAACTTACAGATGTTTTTGGATTTAAAAATATGCTTTCTAGCCTATAGTAAACAACAGAAGGAGTTTCAGTAGACAGAAAAGCTGTGATTAATGGAGAGAGTTTCACCATGGCTCCAGAGAGCCTATCTGTCATTCTGTATTGTAAAATTTAAGCTGTAACAACTCCTTGGATACCTCCAAGTTGATGGTTGTTATTTTGTTGTCCAGCGTGATTAAATAGAACTTTATGGCAAGGGCAGGAATAAAAGCCAGAGTTTGCAGTTCAAAAGTATAATCCTTTGCCAATTGAGTTACGTTACCACTACAGAGCATATGGAACACATTTGAGCAGGTTTGGGTATATCCACAAGAGGGTAATTTAATTGAGAGGGCATGTGTTCCCACAATCCTTCTTACCCATATTCCTTCTTGCCTGCCAGCATATTATCAAAATAAATGTTCTATAAATAAAAGGAGAAAATAAAAGGAAGCAATGCTTAAATAACTGTAGTTTTTCAACACTGGTGGACACGTGAGCATGTATCATTCTCACCTTCACACAATATGCAGAGTCCAAACTCACCCCTTTCCTGGAATTTTTTTAAACACAGAAATTAACTGTAAGATAAATTTCAGCTCAAGTTTTCTGTTGAGGATTGGCTCCTCCTAGAGTTAGTTTTTCTCTCTGTCTCTCTCCTGCTTAGCTCACACCTTAGATCTTCTGTTTCTACAGGACAGCTCCCGCATCCCTTATATATGAATGGAATAATAACCTCAGTGAGTCAGCAAACTCCATACAACATTTCCGAACAGTCTCAATAGCTGCTGAGAGGGTGGGGTGCTTCAGGCAAGAAATAGAGAGATTGTCATCAAATTTCTTTATTTTCCTCTCTAATCAGTGGCAGTTTAGTAATCTTTGTACAAAATATGCCTTGTAAAGTATCATTTGACCAGCAAGTTATTAGTTCTCAATAATATCATCGTGAAATGTGTGTAGCTACATTATATGTAAAGTTATGAACATAAGCAGAGATCATGACTGAAGTCTGTTTACCTGTCAAATCTGGGGAGTCAGTGAGCCTGTTTCTCAAAGATAAAGAACAAATTGATGCCTCTGGCCAAGTGTTACCAAAGCTTATGGGCAGCAACTATCAAGTGGCCATTCTTTGACAAGGAAAGGGGGTAGGATCAAACAGATCTATAGAGAATCATAGAATATTAGGATTGGAAGAGACCTCAGGAGGTCATCTAGTCCAATCCCCTGCTCAAAGCAGGACCAACTCCAATTAAATCATCCCAGCCAAGGCTTTGTCAAGCCAGGCTTTAAAAACCTCTAAGGATGGAGATTCCACCACCTCCCTAGGTAACTCGTTCCAGTGCTTCACCACCCTCTTAGTGAAATAGTGTTTCCTAATATCCAACCTAGACTTCCCCCACTGTAACTTGAGACCATTGCTTCTTGTTCTGTCATCTGACACCACTGAAAACAGTGGAGTTCCACCCTCTTTGAAACCTCCTTTCAGATAGTTGAAGGCTGCTATCAAATCCCCCCTCACTCTTTTCTCTTCTGCAGACTAAATAACCCCAGTTCCCTAAGCCTCTTCTCATAAGTCATGTGCCCCAGTCCCCTAATCATTTTTGTTGCCCTCTACTGGATTCTCTCCAATTTGTCCACATCCCTTCTGTAGTGGGGGCACCAAAACTGGATGCAGTACTCCAGGTGTGGCCTCACCAGTGTCAAATACAGGGGAACAATCACTTCCCTTGATCTGCTGGCAGTGCTCCTACAAATATACCCCAATATGCTGTTGGCCTTCTTGGCAACAAGAGCACACTGCTGACTCATATCCAGCTTCTTGTCCACTGTAATCCCCAGGTCCTTTTCTGCAGACCTGCTGCTTAGACAGTCAATCCCCAGCCTGTAACAGTGCATGGGATTCTTTCTTCCTAAGTGTGGGACTCTGCACTTGTCCTTGTTGAACTTAATCAGATTTATTTTGGCCCAATTCTCCAATTTGTCTAGGTCACTCTGGACCATATCTCTACCCTCCAGCATATCTACCTCTCCCCCAGCTTAGTGTCTTAGTGAACAACAGCATGAAACCTCTTCCCCTCCAGAATCCATGTCTCCTTTCTCTCCTCTGGACAGAAATTTATTAGAGGTCACTCTTAGAAAAAATCATTGCAAAGTGTGACTGAACTATAAAAGTGAAGGACAAAAACACACCAAGTTCTCTTTCCCTACCTGTCTCTCTTGTTGCCTAACAAGACAAAAGAAACAATAGTTGTACTTTTGGGCTGAAAGTTTGGTCAGCAATTTTACTGGAAACATGTGGTAATGGACTTCACCTTAAATCAAGTTAGTTTAAGTTTAGAAAACATTTTATCTTTTATTTTTCTTGTAACCATTTTTTATTTTGAAGCCTCATTACTTGTACTCACTTATCCAACTATCTCTGTAAGTAAATAAACTTATTTTATTTTTTAATCCAGTGTTAAGAATTGGTTGGATAACTCCAACACCCTGCCCCAACCCTGAGCCCCTTCCTGCACCCAACCTCTCATCTGTGGCCCCACCCCAGAGCCCAAATCCCCTACCCCATTCCAGTGAAAGTGAGGGAGGGTGTGGGAGAGTGAGCGATGGAGGGAGGGGCTGCGGAGAAGCGGTGGGGCATTGGGGAAGGGGTATTTGGATTAGTGCAATTTAGAAAGTTGGCAACCCTGCAGCAACAAAGCATTGTGAGGCAGCTCAGACTGCAAGGTAGGTGGTGACACAGCCCCTCACTTGTTTGGATTGCACCCCGCAATGTCATACATACACTTGTCCTGGTCTGATGTGAAGGATGATTAGAGATCAAGCATGCCCTGCTCTCACCCAGCAGCAGTGGTTCCTGTCCTTCAGGGCTGGGCCCAGCTCCCTACTCCAGGCATTGTAATCTGATGGATGGGGTCACAAGGCCACTCAAATTTGGCTCAGTCACCCTTCCATGATGGGGCAATGTCCGGAACACTTTTGGGTGAGTCCAGATTGGACTTTACTCTCCAGTTTCTCCTCCTTACTGATTCAAAATTAGGGTTCTAGTGCCAGAGTGGAAGGTGCTGCTGCAGGTGATCGGTGAGTGCACCTCATGAATCAGGAAGCATGTTCATGCTGTCCCTTCTTCCCAACATGTTCATGCTGTCCCTTCTTCCATAACTCAGGATTTTGTCTTTTATTTCTCCATAATGGAATCAGTTGAGGTCTGAGGTCAAAACATTTCTGTCAGTTAACATGGAGGCAACTAAGAGACTGCAACCAAGATTATAATATCTAGGAAATAAAACCAAGCAAATACTGTCTAGGAGTTTGATTTTATATTTTCTGTTTTTTATTAAGTTTTTTATGACACATTAATGATTTCTGCTTAGCTTTTCAATTTAGTTTATATATAAACATAAAAATATGGAAGTATCACATTTTTTAGTACAGTCTTGGCTACTACGATAAAGTAGAATCTTCTGACACTTTTGCTGCTTTCAGATATGCACAGAGATACAAAATATAGTACAGTACAAATGCATTATTAACACTGCATACAGCACCTCTTTTACTATGATCTATTTCCTGCTCTACTGGCCTTTAAATCCATTGAAGATCTACATGGTTTTCTTTTTGTCAAGCTCTCCGGAGAGGTTGTGTAAAGGATAAGTGCTGATTTATACGCTGCTTTAGTCATACTGTGAGAGTTGGTTTGTTATACAATAGCTAGCTAGTGTTCACCCAGTTTGGGTATTATATTGAAAGTACAATTCCTTAAACATGGAAAGTACTATAAAATTTCTAATTATTATTTCCCCCCACCCCTGTGTGTCTGTGTATTGGCTGACTTGTACGTCCAGTTGTGCAACCTCAGTTTTTTTAAAAATGAATCAAGACCCATGATGCTTCATTTTGTAGGACCTCATTAATCAAGACAGAATTTGTACATTCATAACTACTTGCTTGTTTGTAGAAATGTAAGCAATAAAGTAATGCAATATATCAAGTGTTTATGTACTTTAAACTCAAATAGCATATCATGTAATATAAGAGTGGAAGTTTGTTAATGTTGTCTTGGGTTCTTTGCTGAAGGGTAATGAGCAGATCTTCAGCTGGTGTGTACTGTCATAGTTCCACTGACTTCAGTGGAGCTATAAGAATGTGCGCTAGTTGAGGATCTGCACCCTAGTGTTTGACTATTTATGATATATTGCATGTAGCTGGATGGAAATGCAGTGAAAAACATCAATGCAAAAAAAGTCGCAAGAAGAACTGGGAACTTTAGAAGGAGCAGCCTGGCCATCTTTGTAATAGCATGAGGATGTATGACATGGCACATTATACTTAGGTTTCAGTAATAAGTGATTTATTATAGTTGAATTGCTATTGAAAAGAACTCAAATTTCGTTCTGCAGTAGGTCTTTACCCTACACTGGCCTGAATGAGACACTGATAGTTTTAATGATGTGACAGGAGTCCAATAGATGGACAGCAATGCATATAGACCAAAGTTTTGGATAACTGCAACATAAACTCTCATAATATAAGCATGTATGTAAGCCAGTTGAAAAATATGAACTTTTTGCTTCTTTCTGCATATCTCATAGGTCCCTCAGTGCAGAAACATTGTCAGGAATGCTTCCCTTGATTCTTTGCAGGATTTTACAGACACTGTTGAGGACCCCAAGGGGAAGAGTACTTTCCAATATCTCTATTGTATATACCAGAAAATACCAAGCAGCATTTCATTGCGCTACTGCATATTACAAAATTCAAAAAAAATTTCTCTATTCCTCAGCTACATATCATTATTGCCTTTAGCAATATGCCAATGGTTGCAATATAAAATGAAAATGTATGATTGCTCGGGAAAGTTTTTTATATCAATTCAGATATACTAAATTGCCCAGATATGAGAAGTGTAATGTGTACTTCTGCCCAAATGCTTACAAAATATACTATGATTATGGTCAGTAAATGCCATTTTGCAGAGCTAATTCATTTAGAATAGTTTGGAAGAAAAGCAATAACACAGGATTATTGAAATTCTATAAAAAGATGGACTCTCAAAGAAATTTATGTTAACTGAGTGAATGCTGGCAATTTTGAATACCTCTGACGATTGTCTTGTCACTTTGGATGATGATATGTGAAATAAATAAGAATGCTTGTAATATGATGGGTGTTTGATTTATGCTACATTCAGATGTGTGCATCAGTCACTTTCAGTAAGTGGATGCTGGGCTCTCTTGGGATTTTCATGGCAGTGAAGGATATCTGACTATAGCTCATTGTTTTGCGCATCAGGTTCTCTGTTGCTGCTTTCAGATTCACTAGCAAGAATCCTCTTAGGATAGCCCATCATCATAATAACAAATGACTAGATAAGGAAGACAAAGACAATTTGTAGCTTCATCCTACCTCACAAGACAATGGCCTAAAATTAAAATGCTGAATCAATAAGTTAAATAGAATTATTTTGCAGGATGGGTATGTGATTTTTATATATATCTGCCTGCATATGTGAATATAAAACAAAATGAGAATATGTACACTCAGTTCACCTTCACCCCTGAAAAGTGGTATAAACCCACATGCCCTGGCAAAACAACATTAGAATACGAACACCAGCCTTTTGTTTGGGGTTCACATCTTTTCAGTATTGCATGTGGGATCAATGCTGTATGGGAATTCTCCTTAAATCTTTGTCTGGCCTGGTAAGCTATTTATGCCGCCTAGAAAACTATGCAGCAAATTAAACTATTTTTTATTTTCAAAGGGAATTGAATGCCTAGGCATTTTTGAAGCTCCAGCTAGGCATATTTAGGGACCTAAATGCGTTTAAAAATCTCACCCAAACTGTCCTTAGCATATTCTTCCTTAAGGTGTTGATGGCCATTTGTTTCAATACCAAAACAGTATACCGGTGGCTGGTTTGTAACATCTCCCACAATGTGACTAGATACTAGAAAACTTGTCACCATTCCTGTAAGTTAGATTATCACTCTGCGCATATACCTCTTACACCAGAATAATACAGCTCATCCATAATTGTGATCAGTAAAATTATTGCTTAATAATGAAAAGAAAATGCACTGAGGAAAAAAGCAGTTGACTTATTTGAAATTTAAGAAATATTTGTTTTCTGGATGAAATCACTTTATGATGATGCTTCAAAGGTAAATAGAATGCATCAAGTAAAATCTGGTTTCATTGTATTAGGTTTTGGTAATAAAAGAGTTTAGTGCAGTAAATATTTATTTAACTTCTCTGTCTAATATATGTAATGTAGAGACTTGCTGTACAGAGTGATCAGTTCAAAGAAACACTCAAGGATTTTTAAAAAGACTTTATGATGAGAGAAATTTCAATACAGAATTTATATTTACCAACTATAGCAAGTTAAGTATTGAAAGTATCAATTTTCAAATATATATAGAGAGAGTAAATCAAGCCAGGCTACTCACAGAACACACTAGGCTTGATTCATCAAAGGAGTAGGAAGGAAATATTTTTAGTAACGTTTCTAGTCTGTAAAATTTTGAGTTAGCTACCTACTTACCACTAGGGGCCAAATCTTCAGGTCAAGCTCTTCAGACACTATTGGTGAAGTATGACTGGAGATCTTGCACTGTCACTCTCTTTGAAGTGTACATGCTCTCTGGATATTGGGAAACCTTTAGTCTCCACTGTCATCTTTCACAAGTAGTAAATTCTTTCTCACTTGCACAGATATTAAAAGTATATGAAATGAGATTTTATTAGTAAGGATACAATTCTGTCACAGAGGTCACAGATTCCGTGACTTTCCGGGACCTCTGACACTACTTCTGGGGCAGGGCTGGAGCAGTTATCAGTCCCAGGGCCACCAGACCAGTGGCCTTGGGGCTGGAGCAGTGGCTGAGGTTGGGTCAGCATCCCTGGGGCTGGAGCAGCGGTGGTTAGCCCCTGCCACAGTAGCAGCAGTAGGGCAGGAGCAGTTGCAAGCCCCTATCAGCGCTCTATTTGTTCCCCCTTAGTAAAAGTCAGGGACGGGTTGCAGGCGTCAATGAATTTTTGTTTATTGCCCATGACCTGTTTCAAGTTTCAAATTTCCAAAATGAATTTTTCCAAAAGGAAATAAAAATACAAATATTCACTTGTCTGGGGGAATTTTCATTAAAAAAATAAACAAAATGTTTCCAACAAGCTCTTGCGCTAAGTGCTTAACAGGAGGATAAAAAGGACACACTCACTATTAGAGCTGCAGTGAAAAGATAGCTGGAAACAAGAGTGTAGAAATAGGAGGAAGAAAGGATAAGCATTATAAAGTTGAGGTCCTGTGGCTACTTAGGGTTAAATGCACAGCTTGATAGTTTAGTTTGGCTTATGTAATTACATTCACAATTTTTCAGTATTTGCATAGTTTGTACACAAATGGTGACAAATAGGGACACAGGCAAAATGATAAGTTAGGTGCCCAATTTTAATACAGGTTATATCTACAGTTGGAGCTAGGGATGTGAGTCCCAGCTTGCATACACATACTCATATTAGCTCTTAATCAAATTACTGTGCTAAAATTAATAGTGTAGCCAGGGTAGCCACCCATGTTACCCAGGCTACATTACAGTACTGGTTTTTTTCATAGATTCCAAAGTGAGAAGGAAACATAGTGATCATCTAGTCTGACCTCCTGTACAACACCAGGCATAGAACTTCTCCAAAATAATTCCTAGAAAATACCTTTTATAAAAACATCTGATCTTGATTTAAAAATTCAGTGATGAAGAAATTCACCACAACTCTTGGTAAGTTGTTCCAGAGGTTAACTACGCTCACTGAAAAATGTGTTCCTTATTTTCAGTCTGAATTTGTCTAGCCTCAACTTTCGTTCTCTAGCTCAATGAGAGCTAACAGATTATGTCTAACTCAAGCTCAGAACCGCACACCCTAGCTCCAAGTGTAGATGTAGCCTAAAAGTCAGAGGAAGTTGGTCACCGAATGCCCCTTTGTGCCTTTGAAAATCTTTCCCCTAAATGAACACATAACTAATTCCAGCCATGTTAGGAATTACTGTTTATCAGTGTTCCCACAACAGTTCATCTACATGAAAGAAGCACAAATATAAACAGGCTAACTTGATATTTATTCAGTACTCTAAATCAAATGAAATTCTGTTTTTTAAAAATAAATAAAGGCCAGAGAGACTGCTTAGTTGTCTGTGTCAGGTTTTGAATTTCTAAGAACCCTAGCATCAACATTACTTATTCTAGCAAAGCTGAGTCATTCTTCTGATCTTGATGAATCAAGAGAGTGATGCAGTTTACTGTGTGTGGGTCTTTCAGATGAAACTTTAAAACCCACGGTCCTCCTTTTCTGCATTTTGGTAGAGTCACAGTTAAACTTAGGAAAAATTCTGACCAAGGATACTTTCTCCACTTTTGTTCAGTGTGCTGAGCTCCATTTGGATGCAACTCTAACATCAAAGAAGTGGTTGTAATTCCATGGTGCTTTTGGATTAGTATATGGTCCTGACCCTTCTTTGGGACTTCATTTAGTCAGACAGAAAAGTGCTCTGTAGATATTCAGTAACATATTACATTTTACATATTTTTTTTAAATGACTTACTACGGGTAAGTCACTGTTACACTGTCTGAATGTTATTCATAGAAGATTAGGGTTGGAAGAGACCTCGGGAGGGCATCTAATTCAACCCCCTGCTCAAAGCAAGACCAACCTCAACGAAATCATCCCAGCCAGGCCTTAAAAACCTCCAAGGATGGAGATTCTACCACCTCCCTAGGTAACCCATTCCAGTGCTTCACCAGTCTCCTAGTGAAATAGCTTTTCCTAATATCCGACCTAGACCTCACCCACTGCAACCTGAGACCATTGCTCTTTGTTCTGTCATCTGCCACCACTTTGAACAGCCTCATTCCATCCTCTTTGGAACTCCCCTTCAGGTATTTGAAGGCTGCTATCAAATCCCCCCATTACTCTTCTCTTCTGCAGACTAAATATCCCCAGTTCCCTCAGCCTCTCCTCATAAGTCTTGAGCCTCTCTATTCATCCATTTCTGTTTCACAAATTAGGAATTCCATTTATTTGTTGAAATGTGACAAAGCTGCTTATTATCCTTCATAAGTTTGGGTATATGACACTAAATTCTGTTGCCTGGGAAAAAAGTAGACACTGGGGCTTCCATCTGGGGATGGTTAGTGATGATTCTGGCTGCTCAAGAGTAGGATGGTTTAATACTCATTTCCAGGGACAGCCAGGAATGGTTAGACAGCCTGAAAAATATAGAGAAATATTTGGGGGTTATTGGTGGGGAGGTTGTGTGGGCCATTGCCAAGATTTGTGGTGGAAGGTGAAAAAGTATCATCAGTCTGGAGACTTTCTACAATACTCTTAAAGTTATTGTATTTGGCCGTGCGTGGTTTGGATTGGAATTCTACTTGTATTCCATCCTCAGTTCTCATCTGTGGTATCCAAATATGGTCTTGGAACGTAAATGAGTTTGGTGCACTCAGTGGCGATTTTAGAATATCATTACAACATGGCCCTTTAAAGTGGTTAAATGAATGTTTTGTGATTTACTGTCCCTCACAGACAAGAGCCAGGACTCTGGTTTAATAAGCACAGAGGAAATCATTCACTTGAGATGATGGGATGCCCACAGATTGTGTAACTCACTGGCTTTGTAACGTGTAAACTGAGAGAAAGGATTTAGGCTGCACACTGTGACACACAGGACATGTGTGAATTCTGATTTAGATGAAGCAATCATGGAATGGATTGCTGGCATTGCTACAATACTCCTGAAGGCCAAAACACGTATGGAAGGACTTGTTCTACAGAGGTGCAGAAAGGTTTTGGCAGAGGGCAGACATAGTGTCCTACACAGCTCTTTATTTATTTATTTAGCAGAAATGTTTGTGTTTTCTACAGCTGCTGCTTAGCCTTATGAAAGGAGCATGTGGTCTTAAAAATGGACAAAATGGCAGCTCATTAAGGAGCTGAATTAGAAACCTCTACAAATTTACTGTGACAGGCAGGAAGCTTTTCCTAACTCTGCTCTGGGAGGGAAAAATTCCCCTGGCATAAAACATCATTTTGAGGTCAGAAGGCAAAAAAACCAATACTCACTAGCCAAGGCGAAACAGAAAATCAAATCAGTTTCAGGCTGTGGATTTTTTTTTCCCTTTGAAAAGTCATTGAAAATGAGGATCTAATTTGGACTTGCCTTGTGCATATTTCAAAAGCTCACTTTTAAAGCAATAGGGACTTGATAAATTACAAAATTTAGTCTGTGGAGTCACTTCATTTGTTATCTAGTTTTGCCACTGAGAAACAAGAAGCTTGGTTTAATTACTTGAATTATGCCAAGCTCAAATCTTCACCCCAAAAATCAAAATCAATTTCTCCAACATCCCCTGGGGAACTAGAAAGAAGAATTTTTATGCCAGTCTGACTAAAATAAATGATATTTAAATACTGAGAATCGTTTTAGTCCGTTGATTATCATAAAATGTCACTCTGTTGTTAGACCAATGTGTGAAATATTCAGTTACATAACACATCCGAGGAGATAATGCAGTCAAGAATCACTAACTCATTTATTTTGATGCCATATTCCATTGTCTGTGAGTTGCACGAGTCACATTTTTTTAAAAATAGGAATGTGCAATCTGTGAACAGAGAAATGGGTAAGGATTATGCATACAGAGTTTGCAGCTGTTTGCACCCAGGAGTGCATATTTTTGAAAATGTGGCCCTACCAGCTGTCAATGATTAATAACCAAGTACAATTAAAATATGATGTGCTCTGAATCAGAAAAGTCTGCATGTTGATGGTGGATGAAACTTATCATGATGTAAGTGCTGATCTTCATAAGTATCCATCGGTTTGGATGAGAAGGATCCATATCCACTTTGGTGTGAGAATCAGATGGAAAAAGTTGCAAGATCTAGCTCACTTCTGATGTTTCTATAAAGTTCTAGGTGTTGGCTAAGATGGCGGTACCATGAGAGCAGCTTTTCTTGGGCTATTTCAGTGCTTTTACTTTTGGCTTATATTGTAATCTGCAGAAGGTCATGATTTTTATTAAAAAACAGAACCCCTTGGATTTATACCACTTGAAATGTTGGCTGGCTTGAGATGTGTCCGGAGGGAGGAGGGAGAATTGAATTAGGAAATACCAAATTAATGAAACTTCCTGTGTTTTTTTTAAACACTATTTACTGCAAATTCTGCTCTCAGTTTAATTACTGTAATCTCAGGGTTTTTGAGGCCGCAAAGGTGAATTTGAGGTTAATTTATATTTTTCTCTCTCAACAGTACTCCACAGAGCTATGTAGCATGAGATGGAAATAGGGCTGATTCAAACAGAAGAACTTATAAAGTCAAAAGACAAACTACTGTAAAGATTCCCAAAACGAGCAATTAGACTGTTCCAGATTGAGTCGGGAGGAGTTTTACATATGCTTTGGCTTTTGTACTCCATTAAATAAATAAATCTGCAGATTAGAAGAGATTATACTGGAAAAGTATCATACTGTATGTATAAAATGACCCAACTTGATCATGTAAAAAGTAGTTACTTTTTAGAATGAAAACCATACACAAGTTCATGAAAACTTTGAGGAGCATTTTAGTGGAGTTTTTTCAGTCATGTCATCGTCATCTTTTTTCATATGGCATTAGCAGTTTTCAGTCGCATCAGATTATTGTTTGTTTATGCTAATGCAGTAATATAGAAGGATTATAATTCAGGATATATTACCAAAAATTAATCAAAGTACTTACATGATATGACATTAATGTTGTGGAAAGATGAGAGTGCAATAGGACTGTTAGTTGGAATAGAGAGAGAATTTCTGCCATTCCCATTTTATATTCTGTTTACCTGTTGCTACAGCAGTGATCAGTTTGAAAGGTGGTATGCCCTTGATCCTCTTGTGTAGCTTCCATTGACGTCTCTGGAAATTGCTTGTGGGGATTAAGTGTAATTGTATCTAAAGAAGGCCCTATGCTTATTTCACATAAAAAATGTTCTGTTGCGCTCATAAAGAAAAAATAGCAATGGAGTACAGGAAAGACTGAGTTCCACCAATGTCTGTTCTCCTACAGTCACAAGAAATCAGACACTTAAGAGCTCCAGCAGAAAGTGAAAAAAAACCAAGTAGTTCAACTCTGTGCACATGAACAAAGATCTCTGTATAAGTATTTAATCACAGTTATACTCTGTAATACTGTTAATAGGCAGACAGTTGTCTTTCCCCCTACCCCCGGAATCCCAGTAACATGGATTCTTTCAGTGCTTCCTGGAACTAACAATGGACCAGATTCTCAGATGCTATAAACTTAGCTTCAGTGGAGCTGTGTTGATTTACATAATCTACAGTCTGAACCAATATATCTAGCAGGGGCGGCACTAGGAGAAGACTTGTGGGGGCTGTAGCCACCCCATAGCTGCTGCTGCTGCTGCTCTGCGGCTGCCCAGCTCTGAAGGCAGAGTGAAGAGAGTGGCAGCTGCTGGCTGGGCACCCAGTTCCAGCAATGGAGAAGTAAGCCTAGGCAGGGGTTAGAGATGCCTGAGAGCAGCCCTGACTTATGTCCCCAACCCATAGGGCACATCAAGGGTCCGAGGCTCCCCACAGTGGTCCAGACTGACCTTCTCTGTTGGCTCCTTTACCCACCCACCCCCACAGTTGCTGCTACCCAAGCACTGGCAAGGACTCTGCCAATCCTGAAGTTGAGTCATCTGCCTGGGTGTCTTACTGCTCTTACTGCACTGCCTGGTTCTGGCTTCCAGAATCCAATGGGGTCATGCAGAGGGGCCTTGGAGGAGGAGGAGGATGATGACCAGGGGACAGGACCACAAAGAGGGGTGGGACCTCGTGATGAAGGGGGGCTCAGCCCCCCAACAGAAAGAGTCTGGCGACACCCCCTGATATCTAGTCAGCATAAATCTGTGCTTTAGTCTTATATTTACCATCAATGAACAAATCTTTGCAACAACAGACATATTTTTACATATAGGGGCATGTCTAGTCTACAAAATTATGTTGACCTACGTTATATCAGCATACAGCTGCCACAGTTATTACATGGCTTGTGAATGTGCGCATTATGCTCTGTGTATTGGTGGTTCATGTCCTTATCAAAGCACTTGTATCGGTGCAGAGTGCAGTGCACCACGGGTAGATATCGCATTGTGCAACTTGCCACCATCCAGCTTAGGGTGTTTGGGGAAGTTTTTGCAATGCCTTGTGGGGCTGAAACGAGTAAAGCAGGGGTGACTGGGAGCATGGGGTCAACTTCTCTTAACACCTTGTCTCCATTCCATAATTTCATCTACATTCCATAATATTTTGCACCTTCTGAAAATCTCCACATCCCTCCTCGCTGTCTGCCATCTCTGACAGAGGCATGGAATCTTTGTACAGCTCTGAACTATTGTCATGATCATTTCAAGTAGTATTTGCAGAGCCACGGGGGGAGCCCTGAGGAACATGACCATTTCTTGGAGTCTAGCTTGCTGTGGGACATAGAAATAATTCAGGGTTGTTGGTGGCATTCATGGAGCAACTGGGATTGGTGGAGTGCTAGTTCTGGGCCAGAGAAATGAGCACTGACTAGTGGGATCGCATTGTCCTGCAGATTTGGGATGGTGAGCAGTGGCTGCAGAACTTTTGGATGCACAAGGCCGCATTACCAGATCTGCATGCCAAACTCGCCCCTGTCCTCCAGCTCATTTGATACTTCTCAATTGTCAGTGAGACAGAGTGGTGGTTGCACTGTGAAAACTTGCAACCCAAGTCAGGAATCAACTTAGAGTTGGGAAATCCACCATACAGGCTGTTGTGATGCAAGTGTGCAAGGCCATTAATTGTCTCTACTACTCAAAGCTGTGACTCTGGGCAATGTGCCAGACATAGTGGATGGTTTTTCAGCAAGGGGCTTCCCGAACTGATGTGGGGCAATAGATGGTACTCATATCCCTAGTTTAGCACCAGACCACCCCGCCACGGAGTGCATCAACTGAAAGAGCTACTTTTCTATGATAATGCAAGCATTGGGGATGCTTTACTGACATCCATGTGAGCTGGTCAGGAAAGGTGCATGATTTACTTATCTTTAAGAACAAAAGACTATTCAGAGAGCTATAAGCCAGGACTTTCTTTCCTGACCAGTGGATTACCATTGGGAATGTTGATATATCAATAGTGATCCTGGAGAACCCAGCTTACTCTTTGCTCCCATGACTCATGAAGCTGCACACCAGCCACCTCAACAGCACCAAGGAGTGTTTCAAGTACAGGCTCACCAGGTGCAGAATGACAGTTGAATGTGTCTTTGGTCATTTTGAAGGGTCTCTGAAGTTGTTTACGTAGGAGATTGGACATCAATGGGTATAGCTACTTGCTGTGTTCTGCATAATATCTGTGAAGCAAAGGGGGGAAAGTTTCTGCCAGAGCGGAGGTCACAGGTGGAGCGGCTCTCTGCTGAATTGGAACAGCAAGATGCAATGGTTATTAGAAGAGCTCATTGCAGAGCTATATAGCTCAGGGAGGCTTTGACAGAACATTTTAATAGTGAGCCAGAGTAGTGTATGTTGCTGTACTGTGCTTTACCTGGCCTTGCTCTTTTGTAGCCCAGTATGATTCTTGTAGTGATTGCTGTGTCTGTAGGAATAGAACATTGTCAATGCACCGATTAATATTGTCTGTGAATGATGTTATGGGCTCTGACAAAATGAAGCAACAGAAAATTAGTGCATGTCAGACCTGCTCAGCACCATACATTGTGAACTAATAAAGATGAATCTTGAGCTAAAATACAGAAATTTAATTAGGAACATGAACCAGGAAATTAAAAAAATATTTTAAAACTTAATAAATTAAGAACCTAAGAAGGGGAAAGAACACTCATGTCCATTTCTACTACACATACATCAACCATGGCTTTCACAAGTCCATGTATGTGAAGCTATGATTGTCTTTAATGTGCCCCAGAGTGGAGTCGCAGGAGTAGTACAGCGACCACTGACACCACATGAAACGTTGAAGTGGGGGGAGGGGCGTAGAAAGGTGCCAATATTGAGTTCTCTACAGGCTACAGAGGGATGTGAACATGGGATTGTTGACCCTGCAGGTCTACCAGAATCTGCGGCATCTTTGTTTGCTGCATGTTTATGTCCTTATGCATCTCCTCCTTTTCCTGCGTGGACAACTCCTCTCTACTCTTTCCTTCTGTGTGCTGTCTGCAAGGGTGATTCTCCAGGCCCTGGTCTCATTCTCTGATGCAGCACTTGCTTGCAGGATCTCTTGGAACATGTCCTTCTGAATCCTCTTCTTTTTCCTCCTTATCTGGCTCAGGTGTTACACAGATGTGGAGGGGGAGACCCTGAAGGCCACAATGGCAGCAGCTGCAGATATAACACAAAGGTACCATTGTCAGTGCATTCATGACAGAAATTGAAACTTAGAATACTGAACTCTTGATCCCCAAAAGGTGTAAGCACTTTTCCTTGGGAATGGTGCAGCACCATGCTGGCACCACCCATAGTGCATATGGGCCTCGGGAGGAGGGGAGGGGAGGAGAAGAGAGGGGGAAATGAGGAGAAATAGCTCATAGGCATGAGTATATTTATATAGGGAAATGGAACTGAATATTAGCACCGTTTTCCACTGGGAGCGGTGATTTTATCTGATACCCCACTCCTGAGGGAAACAGTGGTGGAGAAAGCACAGCTGCTGCTGAATGCTGCTAGCCACTTGGGCTGTATGCTGCTAGCCTCTGTACTGCACTGGTGCCTGCTGAAGTAATTGCTGAGTGGCGTGGGAAAGTGTCACGGTGGAAGAAATCTTTGGCAGAAGATTACAGAGGACCTCCATGAAAGTTTAATCTAGCTCTCTATGGAAGATTCATGGGACATGCCAGTGCACATAAATAAACTGCTCCACGTGTTCCTCTCTGCCTAACTCTAGAGCAGAATGAAAAGCAGATAGCAACTCTACCTCTCTTGGTTGTTTCGCTACCTCTTCTAGCACAAGTAAAAAAAAAGAGTTAATCAACAGATGTGTCCTGTTACTCTGAGGATTTCAAAGCAAACTCTGTACTTACCAGAGATTCTTTTTCCTGCATCAGGCTCACCCTGAGCTTGACTGCTGGGACTGGCTGGACAGCAAGTGGAGTCAAAAACATGTTCTGGCTTGCTGCACAGCTGGATCCGCTGGTCAACTGTTCCCCCATATTTCTACTCCTCTTCCACTTCTTCCTCCTTGCTGTTCACAGCAGGAGTCTGTGACTTGGACTCCTCTGAAGTATCCATGGCCTTCTTGGGAGTGGTGGCAGGGTCTCCACTGCAGATGGCATGCAGCTCTTAGCAAAAGTGGCAGAGCTGCAACTCAGCACCAGATCAATTGTTGGCCACCCTTGCCTTCCAGTATGCCTGCCACAGCTCCTTGGCTTTCACATGGCACTGCTGCTGGTCCTTGTTTTAGCCTTTCTCCTGGATCCCCCCGAGCCATTTGCTCATAGATGCCTATGTTTCTATGGCTGGATTGGAGCTGTGCCTGTACAGCTTCTTCTCTTCACAGGCCCAGGAAATCCAATATCTCATGTGTACTCCAGGGAGAAGTGCATCTACATAGTGTAGATGGCATATTCAGCTGGGCAGCTGTACTCACAATGGAGAGCTGCTAGGTGTGCTGGGCAACTAGTAATAGAGATTTGAAACATGTGCAGGGCTTTAAAGAGGAGGGGCAGTTTCCTATCTACCTGATTTCTAGGCAGTGGAGTTTACAATTGTGATCAGAGCAGTCCATGTGGGGCACTGTGGGACAGCTTCTGGAGGCCAGTAAGAGTCAACATAAGTAACCCAGTGTCTACACTGACACTGCGTCAACATAACTACATCACCTCTGACCCTGCATCATTAGGGGTGAAATTTGAGTGTGGACACATCCACGGTTAAGTTGATGTAAGCTGCCTTGAGTCGACCTAACCGTGGAGTGTAGACCCGGCCTAAGTCTATTTCTTACATAGGGTCTTGTGTGCTGTTAGTACTGGTAATTCTGTTCTTATGTTTGATTTTAATGAATTGTAGAATAGTTAAAAGGCTCTAGTATGTAAAATCTCATTCCTTCCCCCAAATTATCCTAATTCATTACCTTCTTGCTATGATAGTTTAACTGAGTGTAGGGTTTAAAGCTAATGTTTCTCTTTTTTTTTCTTAATGGTTTTTACTTTCTTTATTGAAAAAGTAATTACCAAATTCCAATACAATAACTGAGAAATTACATTTTCTAATAACTCAAATTATCCCATCACCACCATAATAGTAAAAATCATTGGTGCACCAAAAAGAGGGTTATGAGACTTCAGATAAGTTTAAAATTGCTAGTATCGTTATAAAAATGTTAGGATTTCTGTTCTGTCACCATTTAACCTTCTGCAGTGGGAACTTCACTGTTGTGGACAGACGGTCACAACCCTGGGAAATATTGTGGAGTTCACTTCTCTGTTTCAAAATTCTACAAGGGTAAAAAAGACAAATGATACTTCTGTGCACAGGGAATGTATCTAACAGCTTCTGCCTATATTTGCTGCCTCTCCCACCATCTACCCCTTCTTTAGATTGTACCATTCAGAGATCGTAAAAAGAAAAAAATTATTTTGCTTTATAGTATAATGCAGGATTCTTTTGAAATTACATCAGTATATGCCATAAAAGAAGGCTTAAGGGTAGGAAAGAACAATGCTGTGTTGATAACTTACTGAGACTATGCAAGATGTATGTTGCAGTAGTGATGCAATTTCCCACAATATTCTCAAAAGACATTATGGTATTGAGTTTATGCAGTATTCTGGGCCTGGATTGTATGTAACTTCCTTATGTGGGGGATATGACAAATATTGAAACCCTATGCAGAATTTTTGGGGTCCATTGCTTTAAATGAATGGTTTATGTATGATTATGTTCTATTCCATGGGGTAGGTCTACAATTCCTCCAGGAACTAAAAACAGTATGTGGTCATTAAGGCAAATCAACCAGGTTCTAACCCCCCCAGAGAGGTAGCACCTCCCGGAGCGGCTCAACATATATTAGTGCAAACTAGATTCTCCAGAGAACAACAGACAAACCTACTTTTGAATAGATAGCCTGACTTGAAACTGATCCAGGGTCTTATTTCTGATCCATGAAAGAGAACCTTTTGTCAAAGGGGGGTTCTCCAATCCTTAGGAGAGGGTTGGAAGGACTGACACCCTCCAGAGCCAAGGATGGAGTTGGGGTGACCTCTGGAGAGCTTTTTAGCATGCCTGTAGGTTCTTTGATTGTTTTAAATATGTTATCTTTTTAAGGTGAAAGCATTACAGAGAAATGTGCTTTCTTATAAGGAGCTGTGTTGTAACCTGTGACATAGAATTTAAGGCTAGAAGGGACCATCATGATCATCTAGTCTGACCTTTTGCACATAGACCACAGAACCTCACCCACCTACTCTTGTAATAGGTCTATAGCCTCTGGCTGACTTACTGAAGTCCTCAAATCTTGATTTAAAGACTTCAAGTAACAGAGAATACACTATTTACTTTACTTCAAACCAGCAAGTGACCCATGCCCCAGGCTGCTGGCAATTACAGCTGTTCACAAGCCTTCAAAGTGAAAGCAAAGTTCAAATGCTGGCCTATTTATACAGTTTGGCTTGCTGATTATATCACAATGTAAGGAGGGAACTCTGCAGCCTGGAAAAAACCCCAGTCAGAGGGGGAGAGAGATGGCTCGTTACCCAAGAGTAGTAATGGCTGAGGAGTCTGTAGTGTGGAGTGAGTTTCACTGAGGGACCATGGAGGGTGGGGTGACCAGATGTCCCAATTTTATAGGGACAGTCCCGATATTTGAGGCTTTTTCTTATATAGAAGCCTATTACTCCCTACCCCATGTCCCAATTTTTAACACTTGCGGTTTGGTCACCCTAATGGATGGGGAATAAAGATCCAGTTGCCTGGGAATATAGCACATCTTAGTTACTTACTTTAAACAATGAGAAAGTTGACTGCTAAAATGTGTAGCAAAACAAACACATCAGCACTTAGATATTGGATATGTGAGCAATTGATGCTGATAAAAGCTTTTGCAAATTGAATGAATAATAAATAACATGGAAAATAGTTACTTCTGATATGCATAGCATTAAAAACAAATCTTCATGTTATACTTGCATAATTAGGTAATTTATTGTAATGCATGTTGTATTAATTAAGGCAAATATACTGTGGACTGTTTTATTCCCTTCTCCTTCATTTTCAATGGTCATTATTTTGCATTGCAATTTAGCCACTTTCAAGAGAATTTCTGTATGTTTTTGGGTGAACTGGAGACAGCCATTACATTGCTAAAAGGCAGAGTAAAGTACTTGGTTGGTGGAGGATGAATGGATCTGCATAAATGTCAGCCCTGTGAAACATTAATTATTCTCCTATACTCCACAGTAGACATAAGAAATTAGAGAGCAATAAAAATGTGTAAGCCTTAAAAAGAGCATCTAGTTCTATAACTAAACTTCTTTTAGATTCAGGGCCAATGCACGTTAAAGTCACCAGGAGTTCTTCCATTGATTCCACTAGGCACAAGATTGAGTCCTTATGAGTATGGTGTAGTAGAACAGGAGCAAATCCATCGTCATGTGACTAATAAAATATTTCTTAAATATGTAGGGGGTGTGAAGACAGCTGTGACTCTTCACAGGAAATGTGTGGGTCAGTGCCATTTCAGTCAGGTAATTATAGATTATTATTTGATTTGTTAACAAGTGTCTTTTTCTATCATGTAGTGTTTTGGGGATCCAGTCTGACTGGGCCCTGTAGGTGCTACCATAACACACGTAATTAGTAATAAGTGATGTAGCTCAAGCAGCCAGTTTAGGATGACACACTGTCCAAAATAAATGGCTGCTTTTTGAAGCCAGTCATAATTTAAAATAACAAACCCCTAGAACTTAAGGTGATCAAAAATGGTAAACATTTTCCACAAAAGATATTTACAATTCTTCATGGGGAAAAAAAAACCTTATTTTCTGAAGCCTTTGAACAGCTGTATAAACTGGTTGAAAAACAGCAAAAAAAAGTAAAAAAAAAAAAATTATTGAAATTTCAAAAATTCAAAACATTTCAGTCAGCTATAATTGTCTTTTTTTACATGAAGCTTCTATGCACCAAATCATAGAAGGTACAGGTGGAAAAGACCTACTACATCATCTACTCCATCCCACTTCCCAGGCAAAATAATACTATATATTAATAATGTATTTGCTAGTGCACTACTCACTCTGGTTCTAAACATGCTAAGCAATGAGGCTTCCACCAAGCCCACAGAGTGAATAGTCACATTTTACTATGGATGTATCTATTGTAAAAGATAGAATTAATCTGTGTTCATTTTAGCATCACATCCATTTTCACTCAGTATACGTCAGCTGCTTTACTCTTGAAATGTATTCCTTTTGAAACCAGAACCTTATCTTGGGTTTCTCAGTATAATTCTGTAGCCATGTCTATAACCCCTTGTGCTGCTGTCTTGTCAGCTTTTTCAAGCCAGACAGGTGGCTGGCTCAGTACAGGTCTTGGATGGGAGGCTTCCAACTAACATCCATTAAAGGTCTTGTAGGAGGAAGAGTTAACACGTCAAAGTTGATGGCATTCTTTTCTCTCAGTCTGTAGTGAACCAGTGCCTCCATGTCTATTTCATGTGGCAGAGATATGAAACTTCGGTCCTGACCACATATGGCTATTAAAGATCCTACAGTGATTTCCACTCAGGTATTAAGATTCTAACCCTGGTGTCCTGGACTACTGGCCAAATTGTATTTTACTCTAACTAGATTATGCTAGCAGCTTCAGTTGGAGGCGGTATTCTTTACTGCTGTTCTTAACCTGCTATTCAGTATTAAGCAGTTGCTGTGTTTCACCTCAAAATTGAATGGGTTTCAGTGATGGATAAACTGATCCCTGTAAAGCACTTTGAGACAAAAGGCGATATGAAGGTAGGATTATTCTAAATCTGATATTTAAGTGTAGTAAAAATAAAATTCCCCACATTGTATCTTGCTTTGTATTATACATCCTAAATTAGATTTTCATGTTGTGGATTAACATAACTAGGCAAAATGTATAATTTGTATGAGTTTGTATCCGTATAAATGATTATAACGCAGTTTGATTCATTGTTACGTGTCTGCTCATGGATTGCTTTTCTATACATTACAATATTTATATGTGACCTCCCAGCAAAATGTTAACCTGCAGTTTTTAATTACCTTCTTGTTGCCAACAGGAACCATTATTTGGCTTTTTATTGCAGTCATGAACCCTTACTTGGGCTTGCAGGGCTCGTTCTAATGCTCTATAAGCAGCATTACTGCAGCCTAGAGAGGGGGGTGAGCTTCAGAACATGAGGTCCAGCTGGAGCCAGGACTTCAAAGCTCTGTCTACACAGCCTTTTTAGAGCACTAGCATGATCCCCAAGAGCCCAAGTCTGTTGACCCAGGCTTGGAGACTCTCGCCTGCAGGCTGTGCAAGCTCATCTTCAGAGACAAAACTGTTCAGCGATATGACTTACAATTATATTGTGACTTGTAAGTACACTGCTCAAGGCTTAAATGGTTGTTAACAATCTGGAGTTTTGCACTGGCCTTTAATTATTCCTCACTTTGCTTGTGATGTAACTTTGAACAATGCAATATACTTGTTGTTTCATCCCATTTTCTCTATTTTCCGCCCCTTAAAGCCCTGTCTTTTTCTGTCCTTCTGTCCCTCTTCCTTTTGTTGCCTTCGTAGTATCAGTGCCCACATCAGTGCCAGTGGTAGAATGAAATTACAATGCTACCACATGCTTCCCTGGAGTTTTTTCTTAGTTAATGCCAGAAGTGTATTTCTATTCAGCTGTGCAAGGTCATTCAGAGCTGCTGCTTATTTTAGTGGTAAAATACAGCTAAGTACTGTGTCACTCTTTGCCTAGTATATCTGTTAGGAAAAATGTCATTTACTATATGCATTGCAGTTCACAACTGGCCAGCAATAATATCTGAAATAAGCAGCAAACTATATGTTGTTAGTGTTAAAGTGAAGAAAATGGCAACACCTTTGAATCAAAGATATTGCAAACATATGGGCCTTTCCCTAGAGAAATATCTATCCAAGTGTTCTAAAATGGATTGGAAAAGGACTGTAAAGAGAGAGAGTTCAGTTTGGAACATTCTGTAATGAACATAGTTTGCCCAACTGTAGAGCATTGTGCTACATGTCTAAGAGGCAAACCAAACTCTTCTATGGTAATTACATTGTAAAATATTATAGATCAATTTAACGCCTGGTGTAACTCTTTTCACTGTAATGGCTTCATGTATTTCACACCAAATCTCAAACAGGTATGCTTTTCTTTAACTTCCACAGAACATATTGTGGTGATTGTTATTTCAGTATAATACTAGCTTGCTAAATTCAAGGAATATTGGATAGAATCAAATAGAGAAACTTCACTTGATATGGTTCATTACACATAGAAGGCAAAACAATTGACCATGCAATTTACATGAATCTAGACTGATATGAACAATATCATTCCAAGTAAGATAAGATTTTGCCATCAAGAACATTTATAACTTTATTAGATGCTTCAAACAATAGGTATCTGAAAGTATTTGAAATGTGTTTGTTCATTTCAGTGTCTGCTCTGAGTGTCAACATCGTTAGCAATCTATTTTGCAGGTAAAGGCTTTGTGAAGACAAAAGCCTATCCTTCAAATCCCCAGAGGCATGAAAAATGAGAAACCCGTGGGATTTACAGAGATGCCAGGGCTC
Source organism: Chelonoidis abingdonii (assembly GCF_003597395.2). Taxonomy (NCBI): domain Eukaryota; kingdom Metazoa; phylum Chordata; order Testudines; family Testudinidae; genus Chelonoidis; species Chelonoidis abingdonii. The sequence continues at coordinate 64,976,610 of NC_133778.1, forward strand.
ACTGTTTAAGTGCCTGATGTACATTGGCTTCCATTCACTTCAGTGGGCGTCAGAATAGGCCCTTGGTGATTATTTTTTGAACCTAACTGTACCTAAAACTTTTTGATCCTTACATAATGGATGATGTTGTTGTTCCATCATGGGTAGACTATGACTAACATCCCTGCTTTTATATGAGAATTGGGGAAAATAAAAACATAAAGAGCCGTTTTTCCTGAGAGGGCTGAATGGAAACATCCACAAAAATGCACTTGTTTTTCAGTTGAAGCCCTTGTTTTTTCACCCAGATAATTATGTCCTTCTCTACTATCCTGCGTTGATGCCTATTTACATGTACCCACATAGTTCTGTGGGACCCACCTTTTGAAAATTTGGTCTTAAATGAACAAGAATGATTTTTTTAGAACAGGTGTCTGATAACAAATATTGACTGATTACACCATACACTTTAGTTTTGTTCTTTTTATTTATTTGTGTTGTGGTAGCACCCAGATGGACCAAACAAGACTGGATCCCATTGTGCTAAATCTTATGTACACACACACAGAAAGAGATGGTCCCCAACTGAAAGGATTTACAATTTAAATAGGCAAGGCATACCAAGTGTGAGAGGGAAAACTGAGGTTTGGAGAGCTGACGTGACTTGCCTGAGATCACCTGTGTCCTAGACTGTGCCTATCCACTAGCCAGTTCGGCCTATATTTGGTAATCTTCCAGATTGCTTATTGATCAGTGAAGCTTATGTAACCCTTCTGCCCCTCTGAGTTGGCAGCAGCAAGGGTCGGGTTCAGTATCCAGGGGTTCCGTTTCAATAACACAATGCATAACCGGCTCGAGCCCCCACCCAGTGACCTGGGACACTTACA